>NC_057813.1:739291246-739303334 GCF_018294505.1 Triticum aestivum
TTATGATCTAATCTAGGTGAAATGGGTCGTTTATGAGCTAACCTAGGTGAAATAGGTCGTTTATGAGCTAACCTAGGTAAAATGGGTCGTGTATGAGCTAACCTTGGTGAAATGGGTCGTTTATGAGCTAACCTAGGTGAAATAGGTCGTTTATGAGCTAACCTAGGTGAAATGGGTCGTTTATGAGCTAACCTTGGTGAAATGGGTCGTTTACAAGCTAACCTAGGTCAAATGCATCATTTATGAGCTAACCGAGGTGAAATGGATCATTTTGGAGCTAACTTAGTTGAAATGGGTCGTTTATGAGCTAACTAAGGTGAAATGCCACGTTTTTGAGCTAACTAAGGTGAAATGGGTCATTTAGGAGCTAACGTAGGTGAAATGGGTCATTTTAAAGCTAACGTAGGTAAAATGGATCATTTAGGAGCTAATCTACGTAAAATGGGTCATTTTAGAGCTAACTTGGATAAATTGGATCACTTGTAAGCTAACTAAGGTAAAATGAGTCATTTTAGAGCTAACTTAGGTAAAATGGATCGTTTATGAGCTAACTAAGCTAATTATGCAATTTTTGACATCACTAAGCTTATTAAGTCATTTTGAAGGAAAAGAAGCTAACTCTAGGTCATTATGGTAAGCATATTGGAGGAAATAAAGCTAAGTCTAAGTCTAGAGAAACTTACCGTGATCAGGGAGGTGTAGGAGCGGGCTGGCTCATGCCGGTAGCTGGAGAAGGATCGTGCGATGCGTTTCTAGAGTTAAGCTGCACCAAGGATCATTTCCAATGTCTCGTTAGCATTATGACACTCAAATGTTAAGACTAGCAAGTAATGTCCATTCAAATTAAACTCACCGTGCTCCCAGGAGCAATCACTGGCATCGACGGAGCGGTCTGACCGGACTTCTCGCACACAGACTGCACATTTGGTTTTCACAACAGAGTCATACTAGTTAGTAATGATACTCAAATGTTAAGACTAGCAAGTAATCTGCAGAAGAAACTTACCATAAGGAGCTCATACATGGCCCTTGCCTGCATGTCATTCTGTGCCCTCTCCTCCTCCAACATCTTTGTCGTCCTCTCCTCCAACTCCCGCTGCCTCTCCGCCGCCTCCGCCTGCAACACCACTCACATGACCATTTGTAATCATTGATGGAAGCGCACACAATGTAATGGAGAAAGATAGCTGAGTACGTATAACTAACCTTGATGGCGAGTTGGACTGGCCGTTCACGAGGCCTTATCTCAGGAGCGGAGCTCGACTGGCGCGCCTTGATCTCCGGGAGAGTGCTAGGACAACGGATAAGTCCATCTCCCATGGATATGGAGCCATGGGACCTCCCGCCACCAGATATCATCAGCAAATCTGTATCAATGGGACCCTAGCTCGGGTTAAAATCCTCCCCTTTCCTCGCCTTCCCCTGATCTCTATATTGCACGAGCTTGTCGTGGGCGGAGATGTTGGTGAAGTTCTTTGCATCATTGAGGTCAGACGCTGAGAATGCCTTGACTTTCTTGTAAGGGCCAGTGTGGGCCATGGCATACAGGTCGTACACCTCTGGCACCTTATCCGCCTTATTGTAGCGTGCCTGAAAGAGAGAAACAAAGTAAATTAGTAATTAAAGGGCTAAAGCTAGCATGATGAATGAATTACATGAATCATGAAGCAAACCACATACCCAGTTCCTCCCGTACTGAAATAAGTTGGAGCTGCCTTGGTGGTGTGGCACACCTTCCATTTGGGCACGTTTGTCCTTGGCCTCGTTGTGGGTGGCCCGCCATTCTTTGAGCACCACGCATTGACCAACACCTCCCAACAATCCATCCGATCCGCACACCATCTCGGAGGGGCCTAAGTTAGCAAATAGAAACTTCAGCGCTACGGCTATGAATTACTAAATGAAGGAATTAATTACAAGGCCTTAAGAATTACCTTCATGTACTGCTCCTTACTCAAGAACTTATCGTGGCACTCCTGCTTGGGCTTCTTGATACCACGCCCGGCGTAGTAGTCTCGAACAGCCTGCACCCGAGCCTCATGCTGTAAGTTCTGAAGTAGGCGCTTGCACTCCTTGTGGATAACATCTGCCGCCTCCTCCTCGTATCCCTCCTCACACCTGTAGAATTTCTGCAATCAAATGAGACAATATTGATTAGTACAATTAATAACTAGCTAGTTGAAGATTTTTAATTGTGTAAAGGAGAGATTACCCAGAACTTTCTGACCACCACGTCTGCCCTCGTCTTGCACAAGACACCGTCGATAATCTCACCCGGCGGGGCCGGGGCAGCCAAGTAGTGCTCCCAACTCAATCCAACCTCTGGAAGCCGACCCTCACCAGGCAATGTGACAAACCCCAGAAAGTTTTGCCAAATCAGAACTCCAAGGACGGAGTTGGGCCGGCGGACACTTTCATGGTGGTCCCAACCCCTGCAGCATGACAAGGCCAACGCATTAGTTATTTGAAGAAATGTGAATGCAGAAGGTACAAAAATATTAAATGCACTTACCTCTCCCCATCAGGGAAAATCAACCACCTCTGCTCGCGGGTCGCCGGCACGGACGGGAGCCGTGTAGCACCACGCTGGTAGACGTTGCCCCCCTCCTCCCCCTCCTCAAAATCAGTCGGCTCCCCGCCATCATCAGCATGGCCACTCGGCTCCCCGCCATCATCAGCATGGCCACTCGGCTCCTCAGGCTGACCCGACCAAGTACCCCATCCAGACGTGTGCTCCTTCGGGGTCTCGTGGGCCCAACTCTCGTGGGCCGAAGGCCCGTCGACCCAAGGCTCGTGGGTCGAAGACGCGTGGACCGGAGGCTCGTGGACCGGAGTCCGTGTAGCCTCCTCCTCAGACGAGTCCACCCTAGCAGTCACGTGCTCGGGTGAAACAGCTGGGGGCGGCGGCGAGGAAGGCGCCGTAAGAGTCACCCTACCTCCTCTCCCGCGACCACATGCTCCACCTCCTCTCTTCTTCTAACCTCGTCCCCTACTGGGCACCGCGGTCGACGAAGAAGGGCCCGGCGGTGTCGCCATACTGTCCAGCAACGCTCGGCGTAGAGGTGCGTGTGGAATGGAAGACCTCGCACCATGCGCCGACGAAGAAGGGGCCTCGGCGCACTCCCGACCAGCGCCCACCATCTTTCAACACCTGCCATGACAAAGAATAAACGAAATTAGTACAACATAAAAAAAGTACCGACATGAATAATAATATGTATATCACTTAAGTGTATCATCATCAAGTACAACATAAAAAAATTGAATACATGACGCTACTAATAATCTCGATCAGTATCATCAATAAATGCATAATCATCATCATCACTATAATCAATGATGGACTCATAGGGTTCATTGGCATCAACATGTGCAAGGCCACCTTGACGTAATCGGTCAAGCATTGACAGGTCATCCGCAGCAGTAACCTCTTCTTGTTCTGGCTCTTCTTGTTCCTCCTCTGGGGTGATGTCGGATTCACTGTCGCTGTCTACTTCAATGTTTTGGGGTGAAGTATAGCGGTTCTTGAAATGCTTTTTGGAAAGAAGTGTCTCTTGGAAGAATTCTCCTTCATACGTGTTTGGGTTAATGTGAGGTTCATAACCCTCTTCCTTTGGGGGAGAAAGTCTAGCACGTGGCGGCACTTCATAAACGACATCCCAACCTTTCAGATTTGGATTAGTTTGGCAGGCCCACGGTAGATAGAATACTTGGGTCGCCTGTTGAGCCGTAATATAGACATCAGGAACATCTAAATGGGTGCTTTGGTTGATTTCAACTAGCCCTATATGTTCATGAGTCCTTCTAGTCTCCTTCGGCTGAAACCAATAACATTTGAAGACTACGACATTCGGTGGGTTTTCACCATAGAACAAAAGTTCATAAATTGCTTCAACTCTCCCATAATACTCGGTACCTCCTTCGCCGATAGCAGATACACAAAAATTTGTAGACTTTCGGTCGGCCATAGATTACTCTTTGCCATAGGTACGAAAGCGATACCCGTTGATGTCGTACTTGTCAAATGAACGGACCTTATAGTCAAAACCATTAGCGACTTGTCTCAATTCGGCATCCATAGACTCTGAATTAGCCTACAAGTTTAATATGAAAGGGTTGTTGCATTACACACAAATTAGCGAATGAAATGAAATTGTCTAATAGAAATTACCGTTTGTTTGAACCAAGAGATGAAACCGGGATAGCCGCCTCCTTGCTTTGCGAGAAGCTAATACTCTTCGACGGAATCCTTTCAGATCTCCGCTCCATACGAGAATATGGCGACGTATCGACTGTATGACATATCCAGGAATAAGAGCAGTTCAAAGGAAATAGAAGTTGCGAAACAATGTACCGAGAACTTACTCGATGTACGGCCGCACTACTATCAGGTTGTTGAAGATATACAACAAAATGGCCCGCCATTCTTTGTTATCCAAAGATACTGGATGTGAAACACTAGCTGGTGCGAGATTCCCTTTGAATAGGCTGAGGTTGGATCCACCCTTTTTAGGGTCGTCAGCATTGTACCGAGGCTTCGGATTATGCAAATGATGATTTTTGGCTTCGTAGTGTGCTGTTACGAAGTTTGCAGCCTCCTCTGTGATGAATGCCTCAGCCATCGATGCTTCAATTCTACGTTTATTTTTACATTTTTCTCGAAGCGTCTTCTGCATCCTTTCAGTTGGGTAGCACCAACGATTTTGCACGGGCCCCCCCAATCTTGCCTCGGTCGGGAGATGCATGATCAAATGCTGCATTGGATTAAAGAAGCCCGGTGGAAAGATCTTCTCTAACTTGCAGATCAACTCCGGCGGCAACTCTTCCATTTCTTCTAGCACGCCAGGCGATAATTCTTTCGCACACAGAACACGGAAGAAATAGCTGAGTTCTGCCAGTACTAGCCATTCATCCTTAGGGATGAAGCCACGCAACATCACCGGCATTACCCGCTCAATCCATATGTGCCAATCATGACTCTTGAGACCAAATATCTTCAATTTATCAAGATTCGCTCCCCTCTTTAGATTCGCTGCATACCCATCGGGGAACATCAACTGCTGTTGCACCCACAAGATAATTTCCCTCATAGCTGGCCTTCCAAGATTGAACCATGCCTTTGGCTTCGTCCAATTCTGCTTTCCTTTCGGTTCTTTCATGTTTTGTAACGGCCTATCACATAGCGCCTCCAGATCGACTCTAGCCTTAGTATTATCCTTTGACTTCCCATCTATGCCGAACAATGTACCAAAAAGTGCCTCGGCGATATTCTTCTCAGTGTGCATCACGTCGATGTTGTGTGGGCAAAGAAGTCTTTGAAGTAAGGCAGATCCCATAAGCATCTTTTGTGAGTCCACGCGTGCTTAGTATTATACCCCTTGAAGTACCCTGGACGCTCTGGATCTGGCTCGAGAGCGTTTAACTAATCCAGGGTCTGTTGGCCTGTCAATGTAGGTGGTGCAGAGTTTTTGACAACTCTACCTCTGATGAAGTTCTTCTTGTCTTTCCTGAACTTATGGCGAGGATCCAGGAACTGTCTATGCATGTCGAAGTAAGAAAACTTGCGACCGGCCTGAAGCCAACGAAACTCAAGAGCTCCCTTGCATGTGGGGCACGGGAACCTTCCATGCACACACCAGCCAACGAATAGCGCGTACGCCGGCAAGTCATGCGTCGAGTACATGTACCAGACACGCATTATGATGTTCCGTTTGCTATAGGCGTTGTATGTCTTGAACCCATTATCCCAGGCTTCTTGCAATTCGTCCTTAAGAGGCTGCATGGACACATTCATATTTTTCCCCGGATAGTTGGGCCCTGGAATTATCAACGTCAGGAAAATGTTCTTTCTTTGCATAATCTGTCCGGGGGGAGATTGAGTGGAAAGACAAATATGGGCCAACAACTGTATTGGGCTGCCGTCATACCAAACACACTGAACCCATCCGTGCTGATGCCGACTCGAGGATGCCTCGGATCTGCCACTTTGTCAGCATGTAATTCATCAAAAAAATTCCATGCAACACCATCCATGTGTGTACCATCATCAGATTCCCATCTGTATCTAGTTCGGTTCTTTTGCCTGTTTTGTGCCATGTCATCTGTCTGGCCGTCTCTTCGACCATGAAAAGACGTTGAAGTCTTGGTACGATTGGCATATACCGAAGAACACTAACGAGGATTTTGGTGTGTGTCTTCTCACCCATACCGTTGTCTACCACAATATACCTGGAAGACTTGCAAATGGTAGTTCAAGTCCGCATAGTCAAGCCTAAATAAGGCACATCCTTTCTCACAGGCATGCACTAGTGTAGAACCGGGCAATAGCACCGGTTCGTAAGGCCCTTTAGTGTCGGTTCCATAACCGGCACTAAAGTGTGGGCACTAAAGCCCCCCCCCCCTTTAGTACCGGTTCAGCACGAACCGGTGCTAAAGGGAAACCACGTGGCACGAGCCAGCTCCAGGGGCCTGGAGCCCTTTAGTACCGGTTGGTAAGACCAACCGGTACTATAATGTTTGGGGGGTTTTAGTTTTATGATTTCCTTTTCATTTAATTTTGTGTTTCCATTTTAATTCTTTTTCGTTTGCTGGTATTTTACGATACTACACATTGTATACGTAATGCATATATATATATATATAAATAGAATTTCTAGTAGAACCAATCATGCATATATATATATCATCAATGTCTCACAAACCATCATATTAATTAATTCACACATACACACATGTATAGCTATATACAATTTCTCCTACATATGCATATTGCCTTCGGAGCCAGTGGCATTATAGCCTAATTGGTGCCTTCAGAGCACGATGACAATTGGAAGTGGTTTTCATGGGGGCGGTAGCGGGTAATAGTATTCTCCCTTTGGATTTATGACCTGGTCGAGCAAAAATCCCGCTATTTCCTCTTGAAGTGCTTCTACGCGCTCCGTTTCTAGGAGCTTTGCCCGCACCTCTCTGAACTGTTAAGAAGGAGATCAATATGCATGTGTATTAGTTGTGTGACTAGATATCGATAATGGTGTAAAAATTGTGAATAGTGTTTTGACAAGCGTACCCATTCCTGTCTTTGAGATCTGCTCCTTTCGGACGCCATCATGCGAATGTTCTCGCAAACGCAGAATGCACACAGGTCAGTCCCCTGCGCCTGCTTCAGGGCCTTTACGAGAATGGAATTTGATCAGATAATAATTAATCAAGCATGATAATTAAAGAGATGGCAGCTAGCTAGCTAGCTAGTACTACTTAATTACTTACCTTGGGTCTTCCCCATTTAAGCTTTTCTTTCCATTCGCCATTCGTGACCCTGATGAACCTTGCCCAAGCCCTGCCCGCCGACAAAGAAAATGAATAAAGGGGTTATTAAATAGTTCATATCATGAAATGACGAACTAAATAGGCCGAGATATATAATTAATAATGATTGAAATTACCTGTTGACTATCCCAAACAAGATGTTATAGTCACTTTTTTCTTTGAGTAGTGAGTCCAGTATTTCAACTGTTCCGGCGTCAACTTTAATGATACACAAGACCTAGTGAAATCTGCATGCACACACGTTTGCATGTCTTAATTAAGCGGGCATCTGTAAGCAAAAACATGTAGCTAGCTAGTAGGCAAAAACAGAGAATTTGTAGTACAAGACAGTGTGACTCACTGGAAGTTGTAAGGAAGTAGTATATCTTCATTGTATTTGAGGCGCTTCATGAACTCTAGCATGCTATCCTCTACGGCCTTTTGATGACATTCATCTATTTTCCATGTGTATTCATTAACGGTGTTTGGGTCAATCAACCCAATGCCATAGCGTCCACCTTTTCTCATTTCATACATCTTCATCCTGCATATAATACCACAGAAAAGAATATAGTGAGGATAATTACAGGTAATGATTGATCAAAAGGATCACTACAGCTAGCTTGAGACTTAAATTACAGAAAGAAATCACTTACGGACAATAGCAACTGACGATAGATTTTTCGAGTGCGTCTTGATTGTATAACTGAAACAGTTCAGAATACTCAACGGACACAGCTTTCTCATGGTAGTAATGCTCCTCCTTGACATTCACCATGAGGGACAATCGATCAGAAATCTTGGTAATGTTCATGTACCATTGATGCAATTCATGCATTCTCGTTGGGAGGTTCTTGACCTTGTCTGGCTCGACCAAAGGTTGGCCCCGGACATATTTCCGTTTTATTTCATCCTCTCTAAGCACAGGCATGGGCTCGATCTCGAGGAGTTGTCCAACAGTGATTTTGAGAACTTCAGCCTGCATTATATGCTCCTCCATTATTACCACATTGCCCACCTCAGGAACGTAAACTGTTTGCCCACAATAATATTGGGCGCGCGTACTGTCACGTGTTGTTGGCACAACAAGCGAGGGGATCGATTGCGCCGCCTGTTCTCCTAGCTGGGGAATGGTTTTTCTGCATTTTTTGACAGCTGCTTCTTGTTTGCTCGATCTCGAGCTCGCCTCCTTACGTACACGTGCTCGATTTAACTTCCTGATGTGGTGCTCATAGTCTGTGTCAACAGGCTTGGGAGCTGGTGGTTGAGCCATACGAATGAAGTGGTCAATCATTTTCTCAGGCACTTTCTCCCTTGGCGGCGTTGGCGGTTTCGGTGCAAAATGGGCTTCCACCTTGGACTTCGATATGGCTGCGATTTCCTCCTCGGACCTGTCATAAGCCCTCTGCGGAAGAGGCGTGAGGCTTGGACCATATTTATATCACTTGCCTCTGCCTGTACTTCCTGTACTACCTCGACTCGTACTGCTACGCATCATAGCTGCGGGGTGTCTCTTCTGTGATTGCTGAGGCGGCGGAGACGGCTGACGGGGCTGAGTTGGACGAGGTTGAGTGGCCGCCTAAAGCTGTGCCGGACTTGGAGGAGGAGTGGCCTAAGGTTGTGCCGGACTTGGAGGAGGAGTGGATGTCTGATGCTGTGGCGGACTTGGAGGAGGAGGAGTGGCCTGACACTTTGCCGAACTTGGAGGAGGAGTGGCCTGACACTTTGCCGGACTTGGTGGACTTGCAGGAGCGGGAGACTGCTAACTCGGTGGCGGACTTCGACGAGGAGTCGGCTGACGTGGTGTCGGTGGCCTTCAAAAGATGATGCAATCCTTTTTCCATAGGATGATACGATGTTTGGCGTCTCCGAGAAAGCGCTCGTCGTCACCTCCAGAATAGTCAAGCTCTAGCTCCGAATATGGGTCCACCACCTCATCAACCAAGACACGAGCATAGCCTGCTGGAATCGGGTTGCAATGGAAGGTTGCCTCGGGGGGATTTGTAAAAGCAACGGCGTTCGCCACCTTCATGGATATGTTCTTCATTTTGACGTGTAGCTCGCAGCTAGTGTTCTCCGTGATGTCATCCACGGGGTATCTACCCAGCATTGCATCGTCCAGGGCGGAACCCACGCTGCTTCTCGGCATGGATGGGGCGGTGCTATCCAATGCTGGATCATTCGCTAGCTGCTGCAGCTACTGAGACCCCCTTTGCTGGGTAAGTGAGTCGATCTGCTCCTGCTACCGCTGGAATTTGACTACCAATTCCGCTTGACTTGCTTCTAGGCCTTGAAGGCGTTCATAGTCCCGCTTCCTCTGCTCCTCCTCCATCTTCCTCTTCTTCTCCTCCGCAATCTTCTTTCTCGCACGGGTTATGTAGTCGGTGTTCCAGTCTGAGAACCCCTCATACCACGGAATAGCGCCCTTGCCTCGTGTTCTTCCCGGGTGTTCAGGATTTCCCAGGGCACGCGTAACCTCGTCGTTCTCTCTGTTGGGATGGAACACCCCCGATCGTGCCTCTTCTATTGCAACAAGTATCGCATCATCGGCTCCCTTCAGACTTGCCCTCGTCGAAACATTGCCTGTCTTCGGGTCCAACTCCCCCCCATGCGCATAGAACCAAGTCCTGACCCTGGGGGGCCAGCTCTTAGTAACCGGAGTGGCACCTGCATCCTCCATCTCTTTCTCAGACTTATCCCACTTAGGCATTGCCACCGCATAGCCACCTGGCCCCAGCTTATGGAACTTATCCTTTTTTTGGGCATTCTTCTTGTTTATTCTCGACCGTTCCTTAGCTAATTCCGTATCCTTGAATTTCACGAAATCGTCCCAATGAGCACGTTGGTTCTCTAGTGTTCCCTCGAATACTGGAGTCTTCCTTCCTCCCTTGACATACTTGTCCCATTCATGATTCTTGTGGTTCTTGAATGCAACCGCCATCTTCCTAAGAGCAGCGTCCTTGACTTTCTGCACATCTGCTTCTGTGAAATGATCTGGTAGGGTGAAATGTTCCATGAGAGTATCCCAAAGCAGATCTTTTTGATTCTTGTCGACAAAAGTAACATCTGGACGTGGAGCAGCGTCCTCTTTGCCTTTTTGTCTTTTTCTCTTTTGCTGGCTCTCTCCATTCTTGAAGGGAGATCGGGAGTTGGTCCTTCACAAGAACTCCGCACTGACGATTGAACTTGTCCGCAATCTTCTTAGGCGCTAATGGTTCGCCATTAGGTCTGACTGCCTCGATATTGTACTTCCCGCCCTCCTTCAACTTTTTGTTCGGGCCTCGTTTCGTCCTTTTGCCTGAAGATTTGCTCGATCCGGATGGCTAAAAGAACAAAGATCGATTCGTTAATATATCTTCAAGTCATTTAAAACATGTGATGATCACCAGATACCTGCTTATATAAATATATATACCTCGCCGGTCTTTGTTGTTTCAGGATCAACATGTTCTTCGTCATCGTCATAATCGTAGTTCATGACTTCATCAATTCGGTCGTCGTGATCGAATATCATATCACCCTCTCCGGTGTTGTTTAGAAATTCGGAGTCGTCATAATCTTCTTCATTCTGATCATCATCTGGCCCGCGTATCATATCGAACATGGTCTGTTCTCCCTCTCTGTTGGTATTGTCTGCCATAGCTTTTATTTAACTAATTCAAAAGAAATATAAAACAATTTAGTATTCAAATTACATCGTCTCGAATAATAGATATAATCTCGAATACTTTGTCTAGAATAATAGATATAATCTCGAATACATCGTCTCGAATAATATATAATATTGAATAGTACATCACTGGCTAGCTAATTAAAGATCGAATACTACAGAAGAATCTAGGACACTCGTGGTTCCTGCGGCGCGGGCGGTGGACACCCAAAGAGAAGGAACCCTCACAGGATCATAGCTGAAATGAGATCCCCGAAGATACTGCCAGGTATTGGAGAACCTGCCGCCCTCTAACGCAACCATGTAGCGATGGACGTGCTCGTCCTCCTCCCTGACACGGCGATGTACCACCTCCGGCGGGGCCGGGTCCCTCCGCACCGAAACTGGCCCACGCGAACGCCACCAAACGAGATCAGGGTCGACGACGGGACCCGGGGCCGGGTTCCTCATCAAGCGGCGCGTCCCTCCAGGCAGCACCTCCCAGTGCCAGCCCGGCGGAGCCCAGTCCCGGACATGGGTCGGCTGGACATCGTCGCGGACGGGTCGACGGCGAGGATGCGGGCCGGGCATCGTCGAGAACAAATACTAGCTATATGCCCGCAAAAAGTAATTTTTTTTAATGATTGGATTTTGATAACTAAAATTTCTAACATTTCTACTATTTCAAAAATCTATATACTATTTCATACTAATTAAGCATCTAACACTAAAAACAGAAAACACAACTTCTATACATCCATTAAAAAATTGAAAAACAACATTATATAAAAAACTGAAAAACACTAATTATATCGATCTAACATGCATTCATACATATATAATAGTGAAAAAAATAATAATCTAAATAATCTAAACTAATTAAACATACAAAATACGTATATACTAATTAAACACTAAATAATCTAAACTAATTAAACATACAAAATACATATGTACGTGTGTGTGTGTGTGTGTGTGTGTGTTCATGCATGCTTGTGTGTGTGTGTGTATGGGCTCGGGGAGGGGCGGCGCCCATGGTGGCCGCTGGGGGCGAGGGAGAGGGTTTAGAGGGGGAGAGCTCACAGCGGGCGACGGCGACGGCGAGGCGACGGCCGGGCGGCGACGGCGGGGACG
>NC_057813.1:739303494-739389573 GCF_018294505.1 Triticum aestivum
AGAGACGAGGGCGGCGACGGGGATGGCGGCGGCGACGGGGACGGGGGCGGCGACGGAGACGAGCGGCGACGGAGATGATCGAGGGCGGCGGCGACGGCGACGGAGACGGAAACAGAGGAACAAACAGAGAGGGAAACTAAAATTTTCGTAGCTGTTGTATATATAGAAGGCACCTTTAGTACCGGTTGGAGCCACCAACCGGTACTAAAGGCCTGTTTTGGCCAGGCCAAGCGGCGGGAAGCGACACCCTTTAGTGCCGGGTGGTGGCACAAACCGGTACTAAAGGCCCCCCCTTTAGTACCGGTTTGTGCCACGACCCGGTACTAAACGGGTCGCGCTGCCATCCCAAAGTTTAGTCCCACCTCGCTGGGCGAAGGGCAGCCGCACTAGTTTATAAACCCAGCCACGGCTACCACTTCGAACTCCTCTATATAGCTAGCAGGCTTGTGGGCCTAAACTCTGCGCGCTGCCCTGTGAGTCTGCTGGGCCTTTAAGGCCTGTAATTACACACCTGTGGCCTATCAGGCCCATAGGGCAGCGCCCCAATTTTTTTTATAGTTTTTTTCTTTTCTGCTTTATTTTCTTCTATTTATTTTTGCATACTTTTTTGTATAGTTTTTTCTTTTCTGTTATATTTATTTTCTTCTATTTATTTGTGAGTAGTTTTTCATCTAGTTTGCCAAAATTCAACATTTTCAGAGTTCATTTTGTAGTGATTTTCAATTTCACGGTCATTTTGTAAACGATTGAAAAATAGCAAATATAATTTTTTTTCTTTTCTGCTTTATTTTTTCTTCTATTTATTTCTGAGTAGTTTTTTCTTTTCTGCTATATTTATTTTCTTCTATTTATTTTTGAGTAGTTTTTTTATATAGTTTTTTCTTTTCAGCTATAGTTTTTCTTTCTTTTCTGCTATTTTTTCTGTTAGTGCCCGTAGTTTTCAAATTTGAATAGTTTAAATTTTGAATTATTTGAAATTAGTGTGAATTTGTTTGCACATAAAATTTATTCGCGTTTCAAATGCCAAAACACATAACTACCCTAACTATTACAGAGATTCCCCTCTCGGTACGAAACACAGAAGAAAGTGATGATAGCTAGTGAAGCCGCTCACATCCCAGATCTTTGGGTGTGAAACTTTTTCTTCGCGTGTGTCCCTTTGGCCGTAACCATGGAAAATCTTCATCATTTAACGGGATGCTCGGGTCAATATTCACTGTGAATGGAGCAATTTCATCAAACTTTTCATAATCTTCTGACTTGTCTGTCTTGTCATCCACTCCCACGATGTTTCTCTTCCCAGAAAGAACTATGTGCCGCTTTGGCTCATCGTACGATGCATTCGCTTCCTTATCTTTTCTTTTTCTTGGCTTGGTAGACATGTCCTTCACATAGTAAACCTGTGCCACATCATTGGCTAGGACGAATGGTTCGTCTGCATACGCAAGATTGTTGAGATCCACTATTGTCATTCCGTACTGCGGGTCTTCCGTTACCCCGCCTCGTGTCATATTGACCCATTTGCACCGAAACAAAGGGACCTTTAAACCACGTCGATAGTCAAGTTCCCATATGTCCTGTATATAACCATAATATGTTTCCTTTCCCGTCTTGGTTTCTGCATCAAAGCGGACACCACTGTTTTGGTTGGTGCTCTTCTTATCTTGGGCGATCGTGTAAAATGTATTACCATTTATCTTGTACCCTTTGAAAGTCATTATATTTGAAGATGGTAACTGGGACAACAAGTACAGGTCATCTTCAATAGAGGTGTCATGCATGGTACGTGTCTGCAACCAGCTGGCGAAACTCCTGGTTTGTTCACGTGTAATCCAGTCATCAGACCGCTCCGGGTGTTTGGAGCATAGCAAATTCTTGTGTTCATCCATATACGGAGCCACCAAGGCGGAATTCTGTAGAACTGTGTAGTGTGCTTCAGTGAGAGAATGTCCGTCCATACATATTATTTGTTCCCCTCCTAGCGTGCCTTTTCCATCCAGTCTGCCCTTATGCCGCGATTCAGGAACACCAATCGGCTTAAGGTTAGGAATAAAGTCAATACAAAACTCAATGACCTCCTCATTTTGATGGCCCTGTGGAGATGCTTCCTTCTGGCCTAGCACAGTGGTGAACATATTTCTTTAAGACTCCATGAACCTCTCAAAGGGGAACATATTGTGTAGAAATATAGGACCCAAAACGTTAATCTCTTCGCACAGGTGAACTAGGACGTGTGTCATGATGTTGAAGAAGGATGGTGGGAACACCAACTCGAAACTGACAAGACATTGCACCAAATCATTCTGTAACCTTGGTATGATTTCTGGATCGATTACCTTCTGAGAGATTGCATTGAGAAATGCACATAGCTTCACAATGGCTAATCGAGCGTTTTCCGGTAGAAGCCCCCTCAATGCAACCGGAAGTAGTTGCGTCATAATCACGTGGCAGTCATGAGACTTTAGGTTCTGGAACTTTTTCTCTGCCATGTTTATTATTCCCTTTATATTCGACGAGAAGCCAGACGGTACCTTAATACTGAGCAGGCATTCAAAGAAGATTTCCTTCTCTTCTTTGGTAGAGCGTAGCTTGCATGACCCTGATGTATGCCATCTTCTCCGTGCATACGTTGCTGGTCCTCCCGTGCCTCAGGTGTATCTTTTGTCTTCCCATACACGCCCAAGAAGCCAAGTAGGGTCACGCAAAGATTCTTCGTCATGTGCATCACGTCGATTGCGGAGCGGACCTCCAGGTCTTTCCAATATGGCAGGTCCCAAAATATAGATTTCTTCTTCCACATGGGTGCGCGTCCGTCAGCGTCCTTTGGAACAGGTTGTCCGCCAGGACCCTTTCCAAATATCACCTTCAAATCCTTGACCATATCATGTACATCAGCACCAGTACGGTGGCGAGGCTTCGTCCGGTGATCCGCCTCACCTTTGAAATGCTTGCCTTTCTTTCTTACAGGATGCCTGCTCGGAAGAAATCGACGATGTCCCAGGTACACATTCTTCTTACAACTATTCAAATATATACTGTCGGTATCATCCAAACAGTGCGTGCATCCGTGGTATCCCTTGTTTGTCTGTCCTGAAAGGTTACTGAGAGTAGGCCAATCATTGATGGTCACGAATAGCAATGCCTTTAGGTCAAATTCTTCCTGTTTGTGCTCATCCCATGCACGTACACCTGTTCCATTCTACAGTTGTAAGAGTTCTTCAACTAATGGCCTTAGGTACACATCAATGTCGTTGCCGGGTTGTTTAGGGCCTTGGATGAGCACTGGCATCATAATGAACTTCCGCTTCATGCACAACCAAGGAGGAAGGTTATACAAACATAGAGTCACAGGCCAGGTGCTATGGTTGCTGCTCTGCTCCCCAAAAGGATTAATGCCATCTGCGCTTAGACCAAACCATACGCTTCTTGCGTCATCTGCAAACTCCTTCCCATACTTTCTTTCGATTTTTCTCCACTGCGACCCGTCAGCGGGTACTCTCAACTCTCCGTCTTTCTTACGGTCTTCTCTGTGCCATCGCATCGCCTTGGCATGCTCTTTGTTTTGGAACAAACGTTTCAACTGTGCTATTATAGGAGAATACCACATCACCTTGGCAGGAATCTTCTTCCTGGGGCGCTCGCCCTCGACATCACCATGCTCATCGCGGCTGATCTTATAGTGCAATGCACCACATACCGGGCAAGCGTTCAAATCCTCGTACTCACCGCGGTAGAGGATGCAATCATTAGGGCTTGCATGTATCTTCTGCACCTCTAACCCTAGAGGGCAGACAGCCTTCTTTGCTTCGTACGTACTCTCGGGCAATTCGTTGTCCTTTGGAAGCATATCCTTTATCATTACCAGCAACTTTCCAAATCCCTTGTCAGATACACCATTCTCTGCCTTCCATTGCAGCAATTCCAGTGTGGTGCCCAACTTTTTCTTGTCACCTACGCAATTCGGGTACAACAATTTTTTGTGATCCTCTAACATGCGCGGCCACTACTTCTTCTCCAAATCACTTGCGCAGTTTCTCTTTGCATCGGTAATGGCCCGACCTAGATCATCAACAGGCTCATCTGATGCCTCTTCTTCAGCTTCTTCCCGCATTGCCGGCTCAGCTTCTTCCCCCATTGTTGTATCATCGTATTCAGGGAACCCATTGCCAGGATAGCTGTTGTCGTCCTCTTCTTCTTCATTGTCTTCCATCATAACCCCTCTTTCTCCGTGCTTGGTCCAAACATTATAGTGGGGCATGAAACCAGACTCAAACAGGTGGACGTGAATGGTTCTTGACGTAGAGTAATTGCAACCATTCTTACAGCCAGCACATGGAGAAGGCATAAAACCATCCGCCCGCTTGTTTGCCTCAGCCGCAAGCAGAAAAGTATGCACACCCTCAACGAACTGGGGAGAGCATCGGTCATCGTACATCCATTGCCGGCTCATCTTCATTACACAACACCGAATAAACCAAATTAATACAAGTTCATACATAAATTTCATACAACACTTAAATGCAACAAACAAATAACTCTCTAGCTAAAGCATTTAAATGCAACAACAAATGCGATCAAGATTGCAACTAAGGTAACAATTGATCCAACAGCATAATGATACCAAGCCTCACTATCGATGGGATATTTTCTAATCTTTCTAATCTTCAAGCGCATTTTCTCCTTCTTGATCTTGTGATCATCGACGACATCGGCAACATGCAACTCCAATTCCATCTTCTCCCCCTCAATTCTTTTCAATTTTTCTTTCAAGTACTTGTTTTCTCTTTCAACTAAATTTAACCTCTCGACAATAGGGTCGGTTGGAATTTCCGGTTCACATACCTCCTAGATAAAAATATCTATGTCAACTTGATGGGCATAATTTGTCATAAACACGAAATGCAACAAATAGTTTTAAAAGAGAATATACCACATCCGAATCATAACAAGGACGAGGGCCGACGGGGACGGATATCAAAACCATGGCACTATGTATAACAAATAACGTACGGGTAAAATAATTATTATACGAGTAACTATATATCCAAATCACACAAACATCATTTTTTTATATAAAATTTCATGAACAAGAGGCTCACCACAAGGTGGTGCCGGCGACGGGACGGTGCGGGCGATTGACGGTGGTTACGACGGAGATTTAGAAGGCACTAAGTAAACCACACCTACATATGCAAACTAAGTGTTATTTTAACCTCAAATTGCATATAAATCAAATACTAGCACATATATATATTTCCTCCCAAATTACTAAACTCACAAATTAATAACTATATAAAGCATTGCAAGAGCTAATCTAGCAATGAGAGATGAAAGGACAAAGTTGCTAACCTTCAAATCTTGACAAATTTTGGGCAAAATGTGTGATGAGCTCGAGAGGAAGAGGGGAAGAACATAGAGGAGAGGGGAAAGGGGAAGAACAGAGCAAGCTCGGGTGGACGAAGGGTTTATGTAGGACGACCTTTAGTACCGGTTCGTGCCAAGAACCGGTACTAAAGGTGCTGGAGGGGGCCCAGACTGACAACATCCTGCCACCACTCTCATTAGTATCGGTTCGTGGCACGAACTGGTGCTAAAGGTTAGCCACGAACCGATACTAATGAGAGCGGCCCGGCTAGCCGTTGGAACCGGCACTAATGTATACATTTGTGCCGGCTCAAATACAAACCGGCACTAATGTGCTTCACGTTTGACCCTTTTTCTACTAGTGATGTATCTTCTCATAGGGCATCTTCAGTGCACGGAGGATTTTGTCCGACTGGTACATGTTTGCAGGCATTACATGGCCTTTGGGTAGAAAGCATCCAAATACTGTCATAATTGCGTCATAGCATTCTTTGCCCAAGTTGAACTGAGCCTTCAGAGCCATTACTTGTGAGATGGCATCCAACTGACAAAGCTCAGTGTGCTTGTGGAGCGGACGTTTTGAAGACTCCAACATTTCATTGAAGGCCTTTGCAAATTCCTCCATCTCCTCGTCCGAATCCCGAGCATCATCATAGTCTTGCACGATGTTTTCATCCCGGTACCATGCTCGTCGGTGCGACGATGATCCACCTCAGCTCGGTCACGTTGGGCAGACTTACCATGAAATGTCCACACCGTATAATCAGGCGTAAAACCATTCTTCTGCAGGTGTTTGCCCATTTCAGCCTCTGTCCTCTATTCCCAATTGCCGCACCGTAAACAGGGGCACCTGGTTTTCTTCTGGCCATTTGCAAATGCGGCTTGCACAAACCCCTTGGTTTTTGTGAACCATTCAGCGCTCCATTTGTTCTGACCAGTGTGACCGGTATACATCCACGCACGATCACTCATCTTGACTTTCAGAGCTACTGGACACACAACAATTATATATGTAATTCACCATGTATATATTCATCAGTTGATCTACTTTGTCAATTTTATTATGTCCATGCAACCTACACTCTAATAGGTAATGATAGGTCCTAATCCCACCCGTGTATATGTAGATTGGGTACATTTTCCCATGCTATGCTCCGGATCCGACGCAAAATTTCGGCAGCACCTCCCCGCTGTTCTCCTGATACACGTCTCTGCAATAAACAGAGAGGATGTGTACCCGGAGAACAACAGGGGAGGCACTGATGAAATTTATGCGTCGGATCCGGAGCAAAGCATATGGGAAAACGAACCCAATCTACACATACTCGGGCTGTCCATGGATAGAGTTGGACAATTCGAAAGAATCAAGGTTATAAACATGCAAATGCATGCATATTTATAACTATGACGCTTTCGAACAGGAGACACATATTGGTTACGCATACTGATGATTCAAGACACATATATAGCTAGCTATCAAGTTTCATCGGAATAGATCAAATAATTAATGGGGGAGGAGGACATGTCATTTGTGCTCACCCACGAACGAAGGGGCAGAGCTCGTCAAACGCACGGCGAGGTCGTCGAACACCAAACCTCGCAGCGATGAAACAACTTCACATTTAAAACTACCCGATCAACACAATTATATATGATGTTTTTCATAACAAAATCGAAAAATATATGACCTAACTAATAATTCACACATATACGACCCCATCGGCCTCTAGAAGGCCAAAGAACACCTTTTCGGGAGGTGTCGGGGGTCGGGGTGTCGTGTCGGTGTCGGGGTGCCGTGTCGGGGTCGGGGTCGGGGTCTCAGGGGTCGGGGTATCGGGTCGGGGTCGGGGTGTCGTGTCGGTGTCGGGGTCGGGGTGTCGGGTCAGGCTCGGGGTCAGGGTGTCGGTGTCGGTGTCGGGGTCGGGGTCGGGGTCTTGGGGTCGGGGTGTCGGGTCGGGGTGCCGGGTCGGGGTCGGGGTGTCGTGTCGGTGTCGGGGTCGGGGTGTCGGTGTCGGGGTCGGGGTCGGGGTGCCGTGTCGGGTCGGGTATTTTTTCCTCTTTTTTCCTTTTCTTCTTCTTCCTCTTCTTCCTTTTCTTCCTTTTCTTCCTTTTTTCCTTCTTCTTCTTCTTCTTCTTATTCTTCTTCTTCCTCCTTTCCTTTTTCCTCTTCTTCTTCTCCTCCTCTCCTCTTTTTTCTTCTTCTTCTTCCTCTCTTCTTTTTTCTTCTCCTCCTCCTCTTCTTCTTCTTCCTTTCCTTTTTCCTCTTGTTCTTCTCCTCCTCTCCTGTTTTTTTTCTTCTTCTTCTTCTTCTTCTTTCCTAAAACTGAACTAAACCTAAATCTAAACTAAACATAAACCTAAAACTAAGAAAACAGAAAAAAGGAAAAAACTAATCTAAACCTAAAACTAAATCTAAAACTAAATCTAAACTAAACATAAACCTAAAACTAAAACAACAGAAGAAAAAAAAGGAAAAACAGAGGAGAGGTAGAGCTCACCTGGGCCGCTGGAGGAGGTGGCCAGTGGAGGAGGGGGCGGGCCGGCCTGGGGCGGCGGCGCCGAGCCCTAGGCGGTGGGGCGCGGGGGGGGGGGGGGGGCGGGGCGCCGGGGGGCCGGGGCGCGGCGGCGCCGAGATGGCAGGGCGACGGGGGCGACGGGGCAGGGGGCCGGTGGGGCGACGGCGCTGGGCAGCAGTGGCGACGAGGCGGGGGGCCGGTGGAGGAAGGGGGCGGGGCGGCCTGGGGCGGCGGTGCCGGGCCCGGGGCGGTGGGGTGCGGGGCGCCGGGGCGCCGGGGGGCCGGAGCGCGGCGACGCCAAGACGGCAGGGCGGCGGGGGCGACGGGGCGGGGGGCGGTGGGGCGACGGGGCGGGGGGCCGGTGGGGCGGCGGGGCGGTGGTGCGACCGGGCGGCGGCGAGTGGTGGGGGCGGCGGCGCGCGTGTGGGAGCAGGGGAGAGAAACAGAGAGAGAGAGGGGCGGGGTGGGGGCGCGCCGTTAGATATGTTTAATCTTGCCGTCTGCCACCTTTGTCGTCCGCTAATGTGCTCTTTGCCATCCGCTAGCAGACGGCAAAGAGGGGGGGCCGTTAAGTATTTTTTAACCAGCTCCTTAGTGGGGGCCCCTCACTCTTTGCCGTCTGCTAGCGGACGGCAAAGAATCTTTGCCGTCAGCTAGCGGACGGCAAAGAACTGGCTGATGGCAAAGGCTTTCTTTGCCATCAGCCATTTCTTTGTCGTCTGCTTTCGGGTAGCTGATGGCAAAGAGCTTCTTTGCCGTCTGCTAGCAGACGGCAAAGAGCTGGCAGATGGCAAAGTAGCTGATTCCAGTAGTGTAGTGGTTTTATTAACCATCAACACTTGATGTTCCTTTTTGATTTCTACCTTCGCTGATTTCAGCATTGAAAATACTTCAGGAATAGTTTTCTCCATTCCTTGCATATTGTAGTTCATCACAAAGCTCTTGTAGCTTGGTGGGAGCGACTGAAGGATTCTGTCAATGACCGCCTCGTCCGGGAGGTTAATGTCCAGCTGGGACAAGAGGTTGTGCAACCCAGACATTTTGAGTATGTGCTCACTGACAGAACTATTTTCCTCCATCTTACAACTATAGAACTTGTCAGAGACTTCATATCTCTCGACCCGGGCATGAGCTTGGAAAACCATTTTCAGCTCCTCGAACATCTCATATTCTCTGTGTTGCTCAAAACGCTTTTGGAGCCCCGGTTCTAAGCTGTAAAGCATGCCGCACTGAACGAGGGAGTAATCATCAGCACGTGACTGCCAAGCATTCATAATGTCTTGGTTCTCTGGGATGGGTGCTTCACCTAGCGGTCCTTCTAGGACATATGCTTTCTTGGCAGCTATGAGGATGATCCTCAGGTTCCGGACCCAGTCCGTATAGTTTCTGTCATCATCTTTCAGCTTGGTTTTCTCTAGGAACGCGTTGAAGTTCATGTTGACATGAGCGTTGGCATTTGATCTACAAGACATTTATGCAAAGGTTTTTTTAGACTAAGTTCATGATAATTAAGTTCATCTAATCAAATTATTTAATGAACTCCCACTCAGATTAGACATCCCTCTAGTC
Source organism: Triticum aestivum (assembly GCF_018294505.1). Taxonomy (NCBI): domain Eukaryota; kingdom Viridiplantae; phylum Streptophyta; class Magnoliopsida; order Poales; family Poaceae; genus Triticum; species Triticum aestivum. The sequence goes on from NC_057813.1 coordinate 739,312,944, forward strand.
ATCTAAGTGATACATGATCCGAGTCAACTAGGTCATGTCCGATCATCATGTGAGATGGACTAGTCATCATCGGTGAACATCTCCATGTTGATCGTATCTTCCATACGTCTCATGTTCGACCTTTCGGTCTCTTGTGTTCCGAGGCCATTTCTGTACATGCTAGGCTCGTCAAGTTAACCTAAGTGTTTTGCATGTGTAAATTTGTCTTACACCCGTTGTATGTGAACGTTGGAATCTATCACACCCGATCATCACGTGGTGCTTCGAAACAACGAACTTCCGCAACGGCGCACAGTTAGGGGGAACACTTATTTACTACCGTCGTTCTAAGTAAACAAGATGCATAAACATGATAAACATCACATGCAATCAAATAGTAGTGACATGATATGGCCAATATCATATAGCTCCTTTGATCTCCATCTTCGGGACGCCATGATCATCTTCGTCACCGGCATGACACCATGATCTCCATCATCATGATCTCCATCATCGTGTCTCCATGAAGTTGCTCGCCAACTATTACTTCTACTACTATGGCTAACGGTTTAGCAATAAAGTAAAGTAATTACATGGCGTTGAATCATTGACAAGCAGGTCACACAATAATTAAGACAACTCCTATGGCTCCTGCCGGTTGTCATACTCACCGACATGCAAGTCATGATTCCTATTACAAGAACATGATCTCATACATCACATATATATCATTCATCACAACTTTTGGCCATATCACATCACAAAGGGAATTGCTGCAAAAACAAGTTAGACGTCCTCTAATTGTCGTTGCATGTTTTACGTGGCTGCAATAGGGTTCTAGCAAGAATGTTTTCTTACCTACGTGAAAGCCACAACGTGATTTGTCAAATTCTATTTACCCTTCATAAGGACCCTTTTCATCGAATCCGCTCCAACTAAAGTGGGAGAGACAGACACCCACTAGCCACCTTATGCAACTAGTGCATGTCAGTCGGTGGAACCTGTCTCACGTAAGCGTACGTGTAAGGTTGGTCTGGGCCGCTTCATCCCACGATATCGCTGAAGCAAAATAAGACTAGTAGTGGCAAGAAAGTTGACAACATCTACGCCCACAACAAATTTGTGTTCAACTCGTGCAAAGAGAACTACGCATAGACCTAGCTCATGATGCCACTGTTGGGGAACGTTGCAGAAAATAAAAAATTTCCTACGGTTTCACCAAGATCAATCTATGAGTTCATCTAGCAACGAGAGAGAGGAGTGCATCTACATACCCTTGTAGATCGAGCGGAAGCGTTCAAGGGAACGTGGTTGAGGGAGTCGTACTCGTCGTGATCCAAATCACCGATGATCCTAGTGCTGAACGGACAACACCTCCGCGTTCAACACACGTACGGTTGGGGAAGACGTCTCCTCCTTCTTGATCCAGCAAGGGGGAATGATAGGTTGATGGAGATCCAGCAACACGACGGCGTGGTGGTGGATGCAGCAGTGATCTCGGCAGGGCTTCGCCAAGCATCTGCGAGAGGGAGAGGTGTAGCAGATAGAGAGGGAGGCGCCAAGAGCATGGGTGCGGGCGCCCTCCCTCCCCCCTCTTTATATAGGGCCCCTAGGGGGGAACCGTCCCTAGGAGATGGGATCTCCAAGGGGGGCGGCGGCCAACACTACTGGAATCAGCTACTTTGCCATCTGCCAGCTCTTTGCCGTCAGCTAGCGGACGGCAAAGAAGCTCTTTGCCATCAGCTACCCAAAAGCAGACGGCAAAGAAATGGCAGACAGCAAAGAAGCTCTTTGCCGTCCGCGGGCTCTTTGCCGTCTGCTGGCAGACGGCAAAGAATCTTTGCCGTCCGCTGGCAGACGGCAAAGAGAGAGGTGGCTCCCACCCCCCGCCCGTTTGGAAAAAACTTAACGGCCCACCTCTTTGCCGTCTGCCAGCAGACGGCAAAGAGGCAAAAGGGTGGACGACAAAGGTAGGCGGACGGCAAAGAGGACACTACCTAACGGCCCGTACCCCCCCCCCCCGCCCGTTACTCTCTGTTCTCTCCTCGCCGACGCGCCCCGCCACCCTTCCCACCCCACCGCCGCCGCCCGCCGCCGCCCCCACCACTCGCCGCCGCCCGGTCGCCCCACCACCCGCCGCCCCACCGGCCCCCGCCCCGTCGCCACTGCCGCCCGGCACCGTCGCCCCACCACCCGTCGCCCCCCCCCCCCCGCCCCGTCGCCGCGTTGCCCCACCGCCCCGGCCCCCCGCCGCCCCCCCGCCCCGTCGCCCCCCCGCCCCGGCCCCCCGGTGCCCCGGCGCCCCGGCCCCGCCCCCCCCCCCCCCCCCCCCCCCCGAGCCCGGCCCCCCGCCACCCCAGGCCGCCCCCGCACCCCGGCCAGCTCCTCCACCGGGGGCCTCCTCCACCGCCCCGCCCCCTCCTCCACCGGCCCTGCCCCAGGTGAGCCCCCCTCCTTTTTTTTATGTTTTTTCTGTTTTTTTCCTTTTTAGTTTTAGTTTAGATTTAGTTTTAGTTTTAGGTTTAGTTTTAGTTTAGTTTTAGGTTTAGATTTAGTTTTTTCCTTTTTTTTCTGTTTTATTAGTTTTAGGTTTATGTTTAGTTTAGATTTAGTTTTAGTTTTAGGTTTAGTTTTAGGTTTAGTTTTAGGTTTAGTTTAGTTTGAGGAAAGAAGAAGAAGAAGAAGAGAAAAAGAGGAGAGGAGGAGAAGAAGAAGAGGAAAAAGGAAAGGAAGAAGAAGAAGAGGAGGAGGAGAAGAAAAAAGAAGAAGAAGAAAAAAGAGGAGAGGAGGAGAAGAAGAAGAGGAAAAAGGAAAGGAGGAAGAAGAAGAAGAAGAAGAAGAAGAAGAAGAAGAAGAAGGAAAAAAAGGAAGAAAAGGAAAAGGAGGAAGAAGAAGAAAAGGAAAAAAACCCGACCCGACACGGTACCCGGCACCCCGACACGGTACCCGGCACCCCGACACGACACCCCAACCCCGAGACCCCGAACCCGACCCCGAGACCCCGACCCCGACACCCTGACCCCGACCCGACACGGTACCCAGACCCCGACCCGGCACCCCGACACGACACCCCGACCCCGAGACCCCGACCCCGATCCCGAGACCCCGACCCCGACACCCCGACCCCGACCCCGACCCCGACCCCGACACCCCGACCCTGACACCCCGACCCCGACCCCGACCCCCCAAGCCTGACCCGACACCCCGACCCCGACCCCGACACCCCGACCCCCCGAGCCTGACCCGACACCCCGACCCCGAGCCTGACCCGACACCCTGACCCCGACACCACACCCCGACCCCGAAACAACACCCCAACACCGACACGGCACTACCCCGACATCGACACGACACCCCGACCCCCCGACCCCGAAACAGCACCCCGACCCCGACACGGCACCCCGACATCGATAGGACACCCCGACCACCGACACCTCCCGAAAAGGTGTTCTTTGGCCTTCCAGAGGCCGACGGGGTCATATATTTGTGAATTATTAGTTAGGTCATATATTTTTCGATTTTGTTATGAAAAACATCATATATAATTGTGTTGATCGTGTAGTTTTAAATGTGCAGTTGTTTCACCGCTGCGAGGTTTGATGATGATACACTTAAGTGATACACATATTATTATTCATGTCGGTCTTTTTTTATGTTGTACTAATTTCATTTACTGTTTGTCATGGCAGGTGTTGAAAGATGGTGGGCGCTGGTCGGGAGCGTGGTCTGAGGTCTTCCATTCCAGACGCACCTCTCCGCCGAGCGTTGCTGGACAGTATGGCCACACCACCGGGCCTTCTTCGTCGACCGCGGTGCCCAGCAGGGGACGAGGTAGGAAGAGAGGAGGTGGGGCACGTGGTCGTGGGAGAGGAGGTAGGGTGACTGCTACGGCGCCTTCCTCGCCGCCACCCCCAGCTGTTTCACCCGAGCACGTGACTGCTAGGGTGGACTCGTCCGAGGAGGAGGCTACACGGACTCCGGTCCACGAGCCTCCGGTCCATGGGTCTTGGGCCCACGAGCCTCGGGTCGACTGCCCTTCGGCCCACGAGAGTTCGGCCCACGTGACCCCGGAGGAGCACACGTCCGGATGGGGTACCTGGCCGGATCAGCCCGAGGAGCCGAGTGGCCATGCTGATGATGGCGGGGAGCCGACTGATCTTGAGGAGGAGGGGGGCACCGTCTACCAGCGTGGTGCTACACGGCTCCCATCCGTGCCGGTGACCACGGTGAGTTTTATTTGAATGGACATTACTTGCTAGTCTTAACATTTGAGTGTCATCATGCTAACAAGACATTGGAAATGATCTTTGGTGCAGCGTAACTCCAGACAAGCATCGCACGATCCTTCTCCAGCTACCGACACGAGCCACCCCGCTCCTACACCTCCTGGATCTTGGTAAGTTTATCTAGTGTTTTGCTTAACACATGCATAAAGACCTAGACTTAGCTTTATTTCCTCCAATGCTTACCATAATGACCTAGACTTAGCTTCTTCTCCTCCAAAATGACTTAATAAGCTTACTGACCTCCAAAACCATCCATTTTACCTAAGTTAGCTCTAAAATGATATGTACTTAGCTTACTTATGTCAAAAATTGCATAATTAGCTTAGTTAGCTCATAGACGATCCATTTTACCTAAGTTAGCTCTAAAATGACCTATTTTACCTAGGTTAGCTTATAAATGATCCAGTTCATCCAAGTTAGCTCAAAAATGACCCATTTTACCTAGATTAGCTCCTAAATGATCCATTTTACCTACGTTAGCTTTAAAATGACCCATTTCACCTAGGTTAACTCCAAAATGACCCATCTTACCTAGGTTATCTCATAAACGATCCATTTCAACTAATTTAGCTCATAAATGATCCATTTCACCAAGTTAGCTAAAAAACGATCCATTTCACCTAAATTAGCTCTTAAATGATCCATTTCACCAAAGTTAGCTCAAAAAGATCCATTTCAACTAAATTAGCTCATAAATGATCCATTTCACCTAAGTTAGCTCAAAAACGATCCATTTCAACTAAATTAGGTCATAAATGATCCATTTCACCTAAGTTAGCTAAAAACCGATCCATTTCACCTTAGTTACCTCAAAAACGATCCATTTCACCTTAGTTAGCTCATAAACGACCCATTTCAACTAAGTTAGCTCATAAATGATCCATTTCACCTCAGCTAGCTCATAAACGACCCATTTCAACTTAGTTAGCTCATATATGATCCATTTCACGTAAGTTAGCTCATAAATGATATACTCTTCTTGTTCTAGTCTTCTTCTTGTTCTACTCTTCTTGTTCTAGTCTTCTTCTTGTTCTACTCTTCTTCTTGTTCTACTCTTCTTGTTCTAACTTTCTTATTTTTCATTTTGCAGATTTCATTCACTTGACGAAAGCTTGCATAGATGGAGTGCTCCTTATCCCTTTCTCTGTTTCTTTTGTATCGTTGAACTATGCATGTATCGTTGGATGAAACTGTTGTAATATATATGGTTGGATGCCTCTATGTTGAACTTTTTATGTATGATGGAACTATGCATGTAATATATATGGTTGGACGATGAAGTTATGTGTTGGATATCTTATATGTTTGCTCTGTAATGGCCTTTTGAAATATATCTATATATGTCATATATATTTGTGATGAATATTGTTGGATTTAATAAAAAACAAATAAAAGAGCCAATATGCAGGCTCTTTGCCGTCTGCCACCGACGGCAACGGGCTCTTTGCCGTCTGCCGCGGACGGCAAAGAAGACACGTGGCATCTAGCTGTGCTTCCTGGGAGCTGACCCATTTGGTCAGTTTGCCTATAGTGGCAGACGACAAAGACACTAGAAATTTTGCCGTCAGCGGCGGACGGCAAAGGCCTGCCGTTAGCCACTTAATGGACTGACAGTGCAATTATTGCCGTCCGCTCTCTTTGCCGTCCGCCGCAGACGACAAAGGGCCTTTGCCGTGAGCCGCCAGGAAGCAGACGACAAAGTAGCTGTTTACCGTAGCCAACTTTGCCGGAGCCTTTTGCCGTCCGCGGCTGACGGCAAATGCCTTTGCCGTCCACCGTTCATGCCTTTGCCGTCCGCCGTGGTAGACGGCAAAGTAGCTGATTCCTGTAGTGCAAGGGGGTGGCTTGCCCCCCAAGCCAGGTGGAGGTGCCCCCACCCCTAGGGTTTCCCAACCCTAGGCGCAGGGGGGCCCAAGGGGGGGAGCACACCAGCCCACCAAGGGCTGGTTCCCCTCCCACTTCAGCCCATGGGGCCCTCCGGGATAGGTGGCCCCACCCGGGACCCTTCCGGTGGTCCCGGTACAATACCGGTGACCCCCAAAACTTTCCCGATGGCCGAAACCTGACTTCCTATATATAATTTTTACCTTCGGACCATTCCAGGACTCCTCGTGACGTCCGGGATCTCATCCAGGACTCCGAACAACTTTCGGTTTGCTGCATACTAATATATCTACAACCCTAGCGTCACCGAACCTTAAGTGTGTAGACCCTACGGGTTCGGGAGACACGTAGACATGATCGAGACGACTCTCCGGTCAATAACCAACAGCGGGATCTGGATACCCATGTCGGCTCCCACATGCTCCTCGATGATCTCATTGGATGAACCACGATGTCGAGGATTCAAGCAACCCCGTATACAATTCCCTTTGTCAATCGGTATGTTACTTGCCCGAGATTCGATCGTCGGTATCCCAATACCTCGTTCAATCTCGTTACCGGCAAGTCACTTTACTCGTACCATAATGCATGATCCCGTGACCAAACACTTGGTCACTTTGAGCTCATTATGATGATGCATTACCGAGTGGGCCCAGAGATACCTCTCCGTCATACGGAGTGACAAATCCCAGTCTCGATCCGTGTCAACCCAGTAGACACTTTCGGAGATACCCGTAGTATACCTTTATAGTCACCCAGTTACGTTGCAACATTTGGTACACCCAAAGCACTCCTATGGTATCCGGGAGTTACACGATCTCATGGTCTAAGGAAAAGATACTTGACATTGGAAAAGCTCTAGCAAACGAACTATACGATCTTGTGCTATGCTTAGGATTGGGTCTTGTCCATCACATCATTCTCCTAATGATGTGATCCCGTTATCAACGACATCCAATGTCCATAGTCAGGAAACAATGACTATCAGATGATCAACGAGCTAGTCAACTAGAGGCTCACTAGGGACATGTTGTGGTCTATGTATTGACAAATGTATTACGATTTCCGGATAACACAATTATAGCATGAATATCAGACAATTATCATGAACAAGGAAATATAATAATAATCATTTATTATTGCCTCTAGGGCATATTTCCAACACATGGAAGCTGACCATCCAAAGTCTTCGAAGGATTTAGGAGAGGAGATTTGTATATTGTTGATTTCTCTACAGGACCACAACCAGCCGTGTGCTTACTTGCAAAAGCTTTAGAAGGCTGACTATGGCATCGACGACTTGGTCATGCTGGCATGAGGAATCTGAACACGCTTGTGAAGAGGAAGCATGTCATTGGTATTGAGAATGTCAAATTCCTCAAGGATCACTTATGCGGAGCTTGTGAAGCTAGAAAGATGACAAAGGCCAAGCATCCAGCGAAGACTATCATGACCACCACTCGACCATTTGAATTGCTTCACATGGATCTCTTTGGTCCTAATCATTATTCTTCTGTTTCAAATGATGCATCTCTATATGGCTTTGTTATTGTTGATGATTATTCTCGTTACACATGGGTACACATTGTCACTTACAAACATGAAGTGCATGAAATCTTCAAACGATTTTCCTCGAGGGCTTCAACCAATTTTGGTGTGAAGATCAAGCACATCAAAACTGACAATGGGACTGAGTTCAAGAATTCCGATCTAGATGACTATCTTGATGAACTTGCTATTACTCATGAGTTATGTGCTCCTTATACTCCTCAGCAGAATGGCGTTGTGGAGCGCAAGAATAGAACCCTCGCTGAAATGGCTCGCACTATGCTTGATGAATACAAGACGCCTCGTCGCTTCTGGATTGAGGCAATTGATACTGTGTGCCACGTCATCAACAGGAGCACCTACCTTCTATGATAGATGAACCAGCACCTGAGGATTCTATTAAGTTCAAGGCTACTGAGGATGTCATTCCTACCGAAGAATCTGCTGACGAATTCATTCCTGATCGTGATGATTACCGAGCTGGCGCACCTGAAGAAAATGGTACTGAAGAAAATGCTCCTGAAGGGAATGCTGATCAAATTCCTCGAAGACAACCCACTCATCCTCGCATCACTAATGAAGTGCAAATTGAGAAGATCATTGATGACATTGAAGCACTAGGTCCTCACACCCGCTCAAAATCTTCACATTTATCTAACTTTTGTGGGCACTTTGCTTTCGTCTCTATCGTAGAGCCCACTAAGGTAGATGAAGCATTTCTGGAGCCTGAGTGGATTCAGGCTATGCAAGAAGAATTACATCAGTTCGAGCTCAGCAATGACTGGGAACTGGTCAAACGTCTAGATCCTCGCAAGCACAACATCATTGGTACAAAGTGGATCTACCGCAACAAGCAAGACGAAAATGGCCTTGTGGTGAGGAATAAGGCACGACTTGTAGCTCAAGGCTACACACAGGTTGAAGGAATTGATTTCGATGAAACTTTTGCACCTGTTGCTAGACTTGAGGCTATTCGCATATTACTTGCTTACGCTAACCATCATAATATTATCTTACAACAAATCGATGTGAAAAGTGCATTCCTCAATGGTAAGATTGAGGAAGAAGTATATGTTGCTCAGCCCCCAGGTTTTGAAGATCCAAAGAATCCCGACAAGGTCTACAGACTCAACAAGGCCCTGTATGGCCTCAAGCAAGCCCCTCGGGCGTGGTATGACACGTTGAAGGAATTCTTCGTGAAGAATGGCTTCAAACCCGGTTCACTCGATCCAACCCTTTTCTCTAAATCATATGATGGTGAATTGTTTGTGTGCCAAATATACGTTGATGATATTATATTTGGCTGTACTAACCAATGTTATAGTGATGAATTTGCCTATATGATGAGTGAAGAATATCAAATGTCTATGATGGGAGAGTTGAAATTCTTTTTAGGTCTTCAAATTCGTCAACAGCGCAATGGTATATTCATATCGCAGGAGAAATACCTCAAAGAAGTATTGAGGAAATTCGGCATGCAAGATTGCAAAGGGGTCAAAATTCCAATGCCCACAAATGACCATCTATGCACTGATGAAAATGGTCAAGACTTCGATCAAAAGGTATACCGCTCCATGATTGGCTCATTATTGTACCTATGTGCATCTAGGCCAGATATTATGCTTAGTGTTTGCATGTGTGACCGATTTCAAGCTACACCGAAGGAATCACACCATAAGGCTGTGAAGCATACTCTTCGATATCTATCTCACACACCAACACTTGGATTATGGTATCCCAAGGGCTCTTCATTTGATCTCGTTGGATATTCAGACTCTGACTATGCTGGCGATCGCGTGGACCACGTCAGCGCCAGGCACATGCCATTTCCTCGGACGATCTTTGGTCTGTTGGTCCTCGAAGAAACAAAACTACGTATCTCTCTCCACTGCAGAAGCTGAGTACATTGTTGCTGGATCATGTTGTGCTCAATTACTATGGATGAAGCAAACACTCAAGGACTATGACATCAATGTGAAGAATGTGCCTCTCTACTGCGACAATGAGAGCGCTATCAAGATCTCATGCAACCCAGTTTAGCACTCGAAGACAAAGCACATCCAGATTCGTCATCATTTTCTTCACGATCATGTGTTGAAGGGCGATATCTCCATCTACCATGCAATTACTGAAGATCAGCTGGCTGATATTTTCACTAAGCCCTTGGATGAGAAGAGATTTAGCAAGTTGCGGTGTGAGCTAAATATCCTAGAATCTTCGAATGTTCTCTGAAATGGACACTCATCCTAACACTTATGCTGACTTGATGACTTAGATGCGCAACACACGAAGTAACATTTTTCTTCAATCAATGAAGACTAACCCTCTAAGTGTGAAGAAATTAATGAAGAAATTGACTCTCAGAGCCCTACGACAATTATACGCGGTGTTTGAAGCCAACTTTCTTATACGGTGGGATATGCCACCACAAAAGTTCAAAATCTTCAAATTTGAGTTTTTTTTGTTTTTGAAATTCCTCAGTTTTTCAAATTCTTCAACTTGCAATGTCTTCACTATTTCCGTCGTTTGTCTTCAGTTGAATATATATATATATATATATATATATATATATATATATATATATATATATATATGAGTTTATGTTCTCTCCAACATTCACTTATTGCTAATTCTTCAAGTTGACTTTTTCGCTAAGTGAATGTGATCGGACCCTTCCCCCTCTATGCTAAACTCAACCCAGTCTATTCACAAATTCTTCATATGCGTTCTGATTTGAAACTCGTTCAAAATATTCACTGTGTCCTTGACTCCTGAAGAAATTGCGAACGGTAACTTAAAACTTATCTTATCTAAATTTTCGGCTTTGCCGCTCAAACCGTTCCGCTTCTCACGACAAATACTTATCTATTCACCCATGATCCTACACGATCGCCACCTCACAGTAAGTGGGTGACACATGTCACGTGAATGAGAAGAGCCAGGGGCACGTTCATCCGAAATCCTCGGGCGCATAGTTTTTCACTGCCGCTATAAATATCCTTGTCTTCTCCTCACATCACTTTTACTCTTCTCGACCTCTCTCACCCGCTCGAGCTTCCCAAACCCTAGCCCCGCCGCTACTTCATCATCGCCGGTGAGGAAGAGCTTCACTGCCTCGACCTCGTCGTCGTCGTACTCGCGCCGGTTGCGGATTTCTTCACTCCGCCGCCGCCGTAGTTGTCTTCCTCCGCCGAGTTAGGGCGTGGAAGATCTGAACGGACGAACTTCACCTTACCACTTCCCAGTTCGTCGTGTTCTTCACTTTGGGTAATTAAAAGTTACTTTTATTGCCCACTTTGATTCATGTGATTTCCTAAAAATCTTCAAAGGTGTTTATTCTTCAAATCTTCACACACTAAAACACCTCACATGTTATCTGTTCTTGATTCGTTTCTCTAAGCAATGATTTTCTTCAAGATTCCTCAATTGTGTGGATTTTCAAATCTGTACAACTCTGGAACCTAAGATAAAGAACACTTAGCAGAATTCTTCAAGACTCGTCGGTCAAATTCCTTAAACCTTCTTTTTGAAAATCTTCTGAGAACGCATATGACCTCTCGAAATTCCTCGCAACTATACTCTGTTCACAGGTACAAATGTCCGCTGCTGAATCACTAGGTTCTCATCAACTTAACTCATTTACAGCGTTCCTCGAAGAAAAGTTGCATACATCTTTAGAAACTTCAGTTGTTAATCCTCAGCTGAAGAAAATGGCTGACAAGAAGCCACAAAAGGGAGGAAAAAGGCCTGAGGTCAACACATCGTTTGAAATCCCTGAGGATATATATGCTGGATACTGCACTCCATATGAGGCAAAGTTTGGCAAGGATGACAAGAATCAGTGCAAAGTGCGCATACAACGTATTGAGAGGAGATGGGCACGAGAATGGAGAGAGTACAAATATGTTACTCCCAAGTACATGAAGAAATTCGCGCTCAACCCTCCATGCTCAAGACCTCCATTGAGGCCTGGTCAACTGGCAGATCCCACCAGCCTCAAACGAGGTGAGGACTATGCTGCTGAATGGGCTAGGCTCCATGCCAAACTAGCCAAGAAAGCAAAAGAGGCAGTGAGGAAATTCAATGAAGACTCTGCTGCTGCTGCTAATGTTGCTGAGGCCTCTGGTAGTAAGACCAGGAAGGCTATGCCAAAGAAGCCTGCCCACAAGTCCAGTGCTTCTTCTTCAATGCCCTCACGGACAGATTCTTCACAGCCCTCACGGCCAATTTCTCAGTATGCTCCTCCTCCAAAGTCCTCAGTACCTCCGACAAAGTCTTCGACTGCTCCTACAAAATCTTCGGCGCCTCTGCATCTTGCCACGTGCCAAAGGACTCAAGGCTTCTCTACTGCCTTAGGAGCATCTGCAAGCTCCTCAGCTTCTCGACCTTCCTCAGCTGGTCCCTCACTGCTGAAGAAAAAGGCCACTGCTGGACGAGGTATTCGACCAAGTCCTCACAAGAAGCAAGTCGCTTTCCAAGTGCCCTCTAATGATGATGAGGCGGATGATGATGAACTTGCTGAAATCATCAGAGACAGGCAAGCCAGGGCCGCTAGAGCCAAAGGCAGCAATGTGCCACTACTTCTGGATCCCAAGTTGATCCTTGACTTCATTGACTTATGGCACAAGGACCCCACTACACCTTTGCCGGAGATGAACCTCACTCCTGGTCAAAGTCATGTCCTCACTCACTTCATTGAGGAAGAAAAGTGGAAATATGAAGAAGGAAGAAGGCTGAAGAAAGCACAATACAAGAAATAGCGCTTCCTCAAGGACAATGTCCTCACTCTCACTCCAGAACAACTCATTGATGTGCAAGCTGAGATCAAGAAGTTGAGTGATGAGTTCGATCGCTATCATGCTAATTGGAACAGAGCAAAGGTTCGCTTCGTCAATCTGGCGAAGACTTTCTCTTCAACTGCCACTACTCCGGTGCAGGTTGAAATTCCTCAAGCTAAAGAAACTGCTCAGCCCACCGAGGAACATGCCAGCACTGCTGATGTCAGTATGGCTGCTGAAGAAAGTGAGAATACCAGGGCTTATGACTCCACTCCAGCCGCTGATGATATTGCCAGGGCATCCACTAGTGATGTGCCTGAGGAAAGTGAACAAGTCAGGGCGACTGCAACAGTTGCGCCTGAAGAAAATGCACCTCCTGCGCCTACACCAACTCCTATCCTTCCATCTGCTCTTGATGTGAAGAAGACCAAGGCTGCAGAACGTGCAGCGATGAAGAAAAGAAAGGCATCAGCTTCATCAAATTCTTCAGCTCCGAAGAAGATGAAGGCTCTGATCAGTTCAATTGACAATCCAATTGATGCCGTTCCCGTCTCATCAATGCCATCAAAGGACCTTGTTCCTTATGGTGAAGAATATGAGATTCCCGAGGAATCTGATGAAGAAACTCCATCTGCTGCTTCTACAGAGCAGTTGGACGAAGAAATTGAAGTGGATGAGATCCCTTCAACCCTAGTGATTTCCTCACATGTGCCTCAATTCACTGCTGAAGAGGCGGGTGTTGAAGAACTTGAAGATGAGGATGTGTACATTGGGTGTACCACTCCTGTGCTGAATGATGACTTTTGGGAAAGTCAGCACCCCAATTCTCCATTGTTCACTCCTCTCCAAGCTGTTCCTCAGTCCCCCGTCACTACAGAAGTACGTGTGGACTCTGATGAACATCGTGCAACCACGTCCGTCCATGAAGAAATTCCAGCCACTAGCGCTGATGAAAATTTGAATGAAGAAGAGATGCCTCAGGCTGCCATGTAGAAGAAACTGAAATTCCTCAGCATGAGGAACCTTAGATTGCGATTCCTGAGGTGATACTGCAAATCACTAACACTCCTCAGCCAAAGCCAAAGAATCCCTTCTCCAAGAAGCCAAAATTCAAGGCTGATGATTTCTTCGGCGAGCACGTATTCTTCATTGAATCCAACGCCTATGACAATGCTCGTCTTAGAAGGAAGCATTTCTGGACTGCCAGCCAGGCAAACTTCTATTCCTCAGTTCTCTTTGACAAGGACAAAATCTTCGATCATGAGCACATTCCTCACGTGGACATGGAATCTATGCCTTGCTTCACGCCGGTTCTTAGTATGCTTCATGATGCAGGCTTGCTAAATTTCTGCACTGACATCATTGATTGGAATGAAGAGCTTATTCTTCAGTTCTACGCAACTTTGCATATCACAGGCAACGCTGCTAACGTCAACTCTTGGGTTTTGGACTGGATGACTGAAAACACTCACTACAAGGCACCAGCCTCTGAATTGCTTCGTGCCTTGCCAATCAGTCCTCCACCAGAAGGCGCACGCTGTCTGTATGATGAACCTGAACTTACTGATCATTATATGCAAGTTCTTATGAAGCCGCTGAAGCCTGGACAAGCTCAAAGGACCAAATTCCTCGTGAAGGTTTTGCTGTATGTGCCCAGAACCATATATCGCATTCTGACGAAAACTATCAGTCCAATCAAAGGACATGATTCTTCAGATGAAGAAATTGTGGGGATGATGAAGAATATGCTCTTCAACATCATGCATGGTATTCCTATCAATTACCATGATTTCTTCATGAGGACTCTTGCAAATGTTGCACTTTCACCATTTGAGCTGAAGCCTTACGCACCATGGATCATGAGATTCCTCAGATCAAGGACTGCACTCAACTATAAGGCTGATACTCTTAACCATGGCAGCTACTTGCCCCCAATTGAAGTCCTCAAGCGGACTATTTCCTCATCTGATGAGAAGGGCAAGTCACCTGCTGTGATCGATGAAGGCATTCGTCCATTAGATGGTCAATTCCGCAAAGCTGCATCCTATTCCAACAATGATGACTCTGCCACACATGATTCTGCTGCCAATGCTCCAAAGTCAAGTCCTCAAGCTACTGCTCCTCATGTGATGACTGGCCGAGAACTTCTTATAAGTCTTCACCAGAAGGTCGATCGGAATCACAAATGGGTTAAGCGTCAGTTTGGCTCTATTCTTCACAACATGACCTCTACACATAATGTAGTGAAGAAAAATCACTACTACCTCCATGAAGTGTTTGATCGCACCTGGGCTATTCTGTCACATCTATATGGTGAAGAAGATCTGAAGCAAATGGGCTTCAAGGAAGACTTTGACTGGTCAGCACCTCCACCAAAGAAATTCAAGAAGGTCAAGGTTCCTTCCTTGGTAGCCAGCTCATATTCTTCATCACGCACCACAGACGAGCATGAAGATTTGGACGACACCGCAGCAGGCCCTACAACGACTCAAGACCCTGACAACGCTGGCGCTCCTCCATCATCATCATGAAATTCTCCAGGGGCGTTAGTCCTCAGTTTCAACCCTTTTGGTCATTCGATGATAAAGGGGGAGAAATTTGAGTTAGTCTTCAAGCGGGTCTATATATGGGTGTTTTTTTGCTAAGTTACAACTCTCGTTCTTCTGATGACTTTGCTGAATCGAGTTGTAATCTTAAACTCTATGGTGGCTTGATACTTTTGTTGTGTTCTTCTGCATGCTTATTCCTCATAAATTTTAATGCACGCATGCTGAAATACATCAGTCACCATATTTCATCATGTATTTCAAATTACTCATATTATATATCAAATGCGTGTATGACTTACAAGATATAGGGGTAGATCTTCATGATTATACTCTTCAAGTGTGCATTGCTTCAAAAGCAAATTCCTTATTATACACATCTTCAGGTGGAGTTCTTCTATATCTTGCAATCAAATTCCTCAATATCAGTATTTACCAATGAAATGAATAGCGCGCTATTTCGGCGTTTTAGCGTCGCTATAGCATATTTGGGAGGCTCACGTTACGTTTGAGCACATTTGCTCGCTACGACGCTAAACACGCTATAGCGTGCTATTTTGGCGTTTTAGCGAAAAAAACATTATACGTTTTAGCGTGGAATGGACCAAAACAGGGTCATCTAGGCTGTTGGACAGACAGCAGGCTCAATAGCCCATTGGGGAATCGGCCCAAAACTTTCTCTTGACCTAACCTAGCCATCGGGCATCAGACTACAACACCACGCACTGGCAATCCCCTCCCAAATTTCACGTCGATAGCTTGTAGCGGCGGCGGTGACCCCAACTCGAGTAGCTACCGCGTCCATGTCAGCCACACCGTCGGCGCCGGCGACTCAGCCAGGTGAGAGCTCTCTCTCTCTCTCTCTCTCTCTCTCTCTCTCTCTCTCTCTCTCTCTCTCTCTCTTCCGTAGAACCAACTCGCCGGGATGTGAGAAGAGCACCACCGTCCGCACACCCATTGCGCGCGCACAGGTGTCGCCGCCGCCGCCGCCGCGGCCTTGCGTGCACAGGGTCTCCTCGGGCGGCGGTAGGGCTAGAGTCCGCCGGCGTCGTGACGGGACTGGATCTGGAGATGGGTTCTCTCGTTGTGGGACTAGGCCTCGGGTGTAGGCCGTTCTGCTAGGCAGCGGCCGATGTGTAGATGCCTAGATGGACAGATCTCTCTTCTCTGTAGTGTAGTCTGAATGTGTAGTTCTGTACTTCTGTAGTCATGTGCAGTTTTGTTCATCCTGATTTTAGTTACTACTCCTTGGCTCACACTATACTACAGATGGGATTATGAACACTATACTGCAGTTTTGTTCTTGCAGTTAGTGTAGAAGAGTTTTGTACTTCATACTGTTTCTTACTGACTGAGTGATGAATTACTTATGTTTCTTGTTGTGTTCATTGTCTGATTGTAGGCCTCGGCGTGTCAAGCACAGCATCAACAGCCCATGGACAAGCTGCCATTGCGAATGCGAAATCAAAAGACCCAGGATGGAAATATTGCATTTGCCCGGATGAAAACAAGAAGAATTCACTTAGGTGCATCTATTGTAATAATCTGTACACCAATGGTATTACTCGGATCAAGTTCCACCTTGGAAACATTCCGAATTCCGGTGTTCTACCTTGCACAAAAGTGCCTGCTGATGTAAGGGATGAAATTGTTGAGTATTTGACAAGGAAGGGTGAGAAAAAGGCAATGAAGGTTACAAAGCAGAAGAGAAGGAGATGTGAAGTGGACTTGAGCCACTCAGAGGGGGAAGGTGCTAGTGACTCAGATGGAACAAACAATTTTGTTCTTGTGCTGAAGTCAGCGCGTGGCACAACGTCTAAATCCTCAAGTGGCCCTATGGAAAAGTTCTGCAAATTGACACCCAAAGAGGCTATTGCTGCAAGGAAGGAAAAAGCTGCTGATAATATCCAATTAAAGCTAACAACTGGGAGAAGAGAACAAAAAAGGATTCGTGCTTGTGAGTACATCTGCCAATTCTTCTATGAAGCATGCATTCCCTTCAATGCAGTCACACTTCCAAGCTTTGACCTTATGCTTGAGTCAATTGGACAATACGGCAAAGACCTAGATGGTCCTAGTCCTTATGAAATGGGTGGGCCATACTTGAAGAAGAGGAAGAAGAGAGTGAAGGATTCCTTCAAGGCACACAAGGAACATTGGGAGCTCACTGGATGTACAATCATGACAGATGCATGGACAGACATAAGAGGAAGAGGGGTAATGAACTTGGTGGTTCATAGTGCTTATGGTGTAGTTTTTCTTGATTCTGTGGATTGTTCAGCTGCTAAAAAAAATGGTAAGTACATCTTTGATCTTGTAGATCATTGCATAGAAGAGATTGGGGAGAAACATGTAGTTCAAGTAGTGACTGATAATGCAAGTGTGAATCAAGCAGCATCTAAGTTGCTGAACGCAAAGCGCCCCAAGGTATTTTGGAATGGTTGTGCTGCCCACTGTATAGATCTGATGCTAGAGGACATTGGGAAGCTGCCATCAGTTGACTCCACCATTACAAAAGCTAGAGCTGTGACGGTTTTCCTTTATGCACACACAAGGGTTTTGAACCTAATGAGGGAATTCCTTAGTAAAGATTTGGTTAGGTCTGGTATTACAAGGTTCGCTACAGCATACTTGAACTTGAAAAGCATGCTGGACAACAAGAAACAACTCCAGAAACTATTTAGATTAGATGAGCTTGATGAAATGGGATATTTAAAAAAGGTTAAAGGAAATGAAGCTAGCAAAACTGTGCGCTCTGAAACTTTTTGGAGAGGAGTAGACATTGCTGTCGAGTTCTTTGAGCCATTGGCTAATTTGCTCAGGAGGATGGACAGCGATGTACCGGCTATGGGATTCATATACCGCGCCTTTTTGGATGCAAAGCAAGAGATCAAAACTAAGTTTGAAAATGAACAAGGATCTTGTTTTCAGGAAGTGTTGGATATTGTGGATAAAAGATGGGACAGCAAGTTGAAGGGGCCACTACATAGGGCTGGATACTTCTTAAATCCATACTACTACTATGAAAACAAGAAGCAAATTGAGTTAGATGGATCATTTGAAGCTGGGCTTGTAACTTGCATGGAAAAAATGGTTGAAGATGTTGTCCTTCAAGACAAAATCAATGATGAGCTTGTGGAATATCGAAAGGAACAGGGGACATTTGGAAGAGAAATTGCCAAAAGGCAGCGGAGAAACAAAAGCTTTGATCCAGGTGCATATTCACATTTTTATCAATTCTCAAATCTGATCTTACAATGGTTTATTAACTATGGTTTTATACTTTTGAATGAAGCTCAATGGTGGTCCAGTCATGGGTCAGATTCACCAAATCTCAGAGTATTGGCGATGCGGATTTTGAGTTTGACATGCAGCTCCTCCGCTTGTGAGAGGAATTTTAGTGTTTTTCAGCAGGTAAGAAAGAAGTACAATTTATCCTGTTCTCAACTTCTCATATTAGTGCCCTTGAAAAATATTTGCCTATGTTATGCTAGCAAACTTGATTTGTTCTCAACTTCATAGAAGTGTCCTGTTGTCCGTGTTGTAAATGTACGCAATCCTGGTGTTCGTGTTGCTTGATATGAATTGATGGCTGGTTTGTGCTGTACAGTGTATAACTTTCCTTGATGTAGAATATATTTCCTTGCTTCCTTACTGTGATAACATATTTGTTTCCTTGCAAACTTGCCATGTTGCTTACTTGGTTGCTGTTACCTATAGATTCACACAAAGAAACGCAACAGGCTGCTTCATAATAAAATGAGAGACCTTGTTTTTATCAAGTTCAACTCCAAACTCAAACAAAAGAGAAAGATGAAAAACAGGGACCCGATTGTGGACCACACATTTGTAGATGTTGTAGAAGATGAAGATAATGAGTGGATCACAGGTATTGTGCCTCATGAACCTGATGAAGTTGTAGAAGTTGCAGCATCAACATCACAAGGAGCAGTTGGTGCATCAAAAAGAAAGAGAGCGTCCCAATCTCGCCCTCGGAAGAAGAAAAAACTGCTCCCTGTTTTTCGTGAAGATGAGTTGGAGTCAGCTAGTTCTTCTTCTGAATCGGAAGATGATGCCATGCATTCACCATCTGGTTCATCAAATGAGAGTGATTCTGAATAATTTCCAAGTTGTCGTTGTATTGTATTGTTTACTTGTTGGCTTGTTGCCTTGTTGGCTAGTTCATCTTTAAACAGATATGTTGTACTATTGTCGTCCTATGGCAGTTGTTGTTGCCCTTCTAGTTTTTTGGACAAGTAATTTCGCATGTGTCGCTATGGACTGCTGTATTGTTATGTTCTCCATCTAGTTCATCATAAAACTACTATGTTGTATTGTTATTGTTGTTCATCTTAATTAGTTATGCATGTATGGCTCCTGAAAAAAATATTAGATGTTGAAATCCTTATTTTTTGGGATATATTTGGCTTTTTTTTAAAAACGCTATTTTGAATATAGCACGCTATAGCATGCTATAACTTGTATAGCATTTGGAGAAGGGCCACGCTATTTTAAATAGCACGCTATTCAAAACATTGGTATTTACACTTCACATTATTATCCCCGTTGAAAACTTAACCTATATTGTCATCAATCACCAAAAAGGGGGAGATTGTAAGTGCATCTAGTGCCCCTTAGTGATTTTGGTGTATTGAAGACTTATAGGTTAAGGGACTGATGCGTTTGTGAGTCTACATAGGTCTATAAGTCTATGAGGAGTTTGATATTTACAGAAAAAGTCAACCCCTAAAAATGAAGTTCTTCGACTGAAGACTTTGTAATTCTGAAGACTTTGAAAGTGAAGAAATTGGTGTGACCTTGAAGACTTGGTATTCATTCGAGGAACATGAAGCGCGAAAACTTTTGTTTTCATAGTTTCATTTTTCTCTTTCTTGAGTCATAGGAAACACCGTACTGTTAAAGGGGGTCGAGGAAATACTAAGGAAAAATTTCCATGTGATGCTCAACTCAAAATCCTACACCTACCAATCCTTTCGAGTGAAGCCATTGGAAATCTCGCACGGTTTAGTCATATTCTTCAGTGACAGAGATGGAGTTCTTCTGATCTCTGAGGAATTTGTTCTAACTGAAGAGTTAGAAATTCACTAGTGCGGATTGCCTACCAAGTGAGGAACATGATAGCCCTGAGGAATTCGAACCCCAAATATTCCGACCGTTGCTGTGCTACGCGCCAGCTGTCCCAAAATATCTACCCACCTAACGGTCATATCAGACAAGGGCATTTATGTCTTATCATGTCGGGTTGCTCCCTAGGCTATAAATAGCCGCCCCCTACAACCACTAGTTGGTTGGCTGCTCCGAGAGAAACTGACACTTGTCATTTGAGAGCAACCCATCCTCCGAGGACTTTGAGTGAAAATCATCAAGTGAGGAAATCCCAAACCCAAACCTACAAAACCCCAAGTGATTGAGCATCACTGAAGAGATTGATCCTGCGTGGATCCGATGCTTGTTTCCTTTGAAGATTGTGCTTCTTCGAGACGGTTAGGCGTCAAGGTCTAGAGCATCCAAGAGGAATTGTGGATCGCCGAGTGACCGAGTTTGTGAAGGTTCGGAAGTCACCTGAAGACTTACCACGAGTGATTGGGCGAGGTCTGTGTGACTTTAGCTCAAGGAGAATACGATGAGGACTGTGTGTCCGGGACTGGGTGTCCTCGAGTTTAAATACTCAGCCGCTCCAACCAGATGTACAACTGAGACAGCAATTGGAACTGGTCTACCAAATCATTGTCTTCACCAAGCTAACTGGTTCTATTTCCTCAACCCTTTCATTTCCTCATGTTGATTGTTGTGTGCTTGTTCATATCTGTTTGAAGACATTGACTGAAGACTTTCTCAATTTCCTCATCTCTATTTCTTCAGTCAGTCTGTCTTCTTCCCTTGTTATCCTGTGTTTACGCTTTCTGTACTCCTCGCTTGTCTTCATTTCATCATGATGACTATGCATGTGTTCTGTTATGTTCCTTTCTGAGTACTTATTCCGCTGCAAGTAGTTCTTCATTTAGGAATTTTCTCTCCAGCAAATTCCTCAGTGAAGAATTCATAAAAATCGCCTATTCAACCCCCCTCTAGTCGATATAACGCACTTTCACAACAACCCTCCGTTGGTGTACCCCCCCGGCGAGGGCGGCCGGCCCGGCGCACTGCCGACGGGACGGGCAATGGGCGCCAAGGAGGTTCGGCTCCTCCTCCTCTTCCTCCTCGTCACGCTCTTCGTCTCAATCCTCCGGCACTCCGACGCTGCTCGGCCGCCGCTCTCCCAGCGCCGGCATCGTCATCAGCGAGGGCAGCCGGCGCGCCTCCTCGTCGGCTCCTCCCCCGCGCTTCGTCAAGCCGAAGACGGAGCCGGGTCTCGCGCCGGTGAAGACGGAGCCGGGGTTGGCGCCGGTGAAGGTGGAGCACGGCGAGGTCGAGCTCGACGACTACGCGGCCCTCGAATGGGCACGCCAGGACTCCCTAAAGATGGCGAGGGAGCGCCAGTGCGCCGCCCTGCGGCGCTTCGCGCAGCGCCGCCGAGGCCGCGACGAAGGAGGAGTCGTCATCATCGACGACAGCGACGACGACGACGATGCGCCACCGCCGTCACCACCAGCCGGGGAGGGGTCCAGCAGGGGCGCCCGAGTCAAGGAGGAGAAGACCGACGATGGCGGCGACAATGGCGACTTCTCGGCCTTCAACAAGTTTTTTTGATTAGTTTTTACATATAATGACGACTACTCGACTTAAATCGGCGAATATAAGCCCAAGTTTGCCGAAATTTGATGTGTTTTAGCCGAACTTAGCCTAAATTTGCTACACGTTTTTCCCCGCGCTTGGGGCCGGCCCTGGGGCGGCGGCTGGGGGCCAACTCGCCCCCAGGCCCATTTTTTGCGCCGGGTCACTCCCAGGCGGCGATTTTAGGCGCCCCCTGGGGGGCCAACGGCTGGAGATGCTCTTAGATCCGTGATTTGTTATACGTTAGGAAAGTTGTGGTTGTAATAAAGAATAGAGAGAAAACTAAACCGATGGACCAGGGTGGGAGGGGGTGGTGGGAGGAGAGACGAAAAAACCAGCGAAAATAAAACGCGGAGCAGGATGGGAGGGGGTGGTGGGAGGAGAGACGAAAAAAACCAACGAAAATAAACCGCGGAGACGATTCACCAACTCGTTCATTAGGAGTAGGGACGGGCAAACTCCATTGAACTAGTACTAGTTAATAGAGTAGTGAAATTTCACCATTCCTTTTTTCTAGTGCTGAGTTTCATATGCCAACCAGAACCAGTAGACTCCATCACAAGAGCAGCTTCTGTTGCCAGATTCAATGGCCGCTGCATTTTCTCTCTGAATTTTGAGATGGCTCCTCCATGGATTAATGTACTACTAGTGATTAGTAGGAGTAATAATTTTTTGGTTCCACACTAGAAGTTGAGGACGCTGGCGCCGTAGTAGGGAGACAAGCAGAGGCCCTCCATCCAGGGGCTCCTCAGCTGCGTCAGGAAGGGGTCCTGCATCCACTCCAGCCCGCCGCCCCCGCCGCCCCTCGCCGTCTCCAGCTGCGGCAGCCGCATCGCCTCCGGCCTCGCCACCGCCACGGCCTCCTCCTTCTTCACCCCGTGGTGCTGCACGGCGGCCTCGTGGTGGGCGACCTCCGAGCTCCGACGCGGCGGACGAGACGTCGGGCGAGCCGGCGCTGCAGTGGGAGAGGGAGCGGGACGCCGTGGCGGTGGGCGGGGAGGAGCGCGCGCGCGCGAGCTCCTCCATGGCCACCCGCTGCTCCAGCTCCTTGAGCGAGACGGCCTTGCGGTACACCTTGCAGAGCACCACGTCCTGCTGCTCGCCGGCGCCGGCGCCGGCAAGGTCGGGCAGCCGGTACTCGTTCATGACCCAGTCGGTCTTGGTGCCCCGCGGCGCGCGGCCCTGGTAGTAGACGAGCGTCTTCTTGAGCCCGACGAGGCGCTTGGGGTCGGCGGCGCAGCGCACGGCGCGGTCGGACCCCGTGGCCTTCCAGAACCCGCGCTCCGTGGTGCGGCTCGGGCGCCCGCCGCCGCCGCCGCCGGACGCCGCGTGCTTCCGGGCGCCGTCGCGGGGCACGAAGAAGTACCACTCCCGCTCGCTGGCGATGGCGGCCAGCCCCGGGAGGTCCCAGGGGTCGTGCCGGTACAGGTGCACCGTGGGGATGATGTCGAACGGCGCCCTGACCTGATGATTCTTGCTGCTGCTGGTGACGTGGTGCTTGAGGTAGAACTCCAGCAGCTCCTCCTCCGTGGGGTGGAAGCGGAACCCCGGCAGCTCCAGCGACGGCGCCGCCGCTCCTCCTCGCCGCTCCATCTCGATCAGATGAGCTAGCTAGCTTGGGTAGATTGATTCCAGTGTGTTAAGCAGAGCAGAGTTGTTGGTTGTTGGATGAATGTGTTGGGAAAGAGCAGAGGATGCTCGCAGCATATATAGGCCGGCGGCGAAGCTCAAGAGGAAAATTAAGCCCAGCATGCACCTTTGTCCCACCGTCGGTCACCTGCTCCCTCCCGTTGCTGCCGGCCGGATCCTCCGTCAATCCGCATCTGTCTGCGACATCGTCTCCTTCCTCCATCGCCGTGATTACAATGCAATACCGATGCATGGAGCACAAAAGGACGCACCTTTGTCCCACCCGCATCCTCTCTCTACTCCTTCCTACTTTAGGAACGTTCCCACGCCTCGTCGCCGCCCCTACCAGTACTGACCTGGGCACCGCCCCACCGGCATGCCAGAGATCACCGGACGCCATCTTGGGCGGCGGAACGGAGTGGAGGGAGCGGCTAGGGTTTGGTCCGAGAAGCGGATTGGGGTCAAATATATATGGGGTCGGATAGCCAAACTCGCCGTTCATCGACGACTTTTAAAAAAAAGGATTAATTAAGAAATGAATCCGTAATGAAACTACGTGTCAAGGGTAGAACGAGACCGGCGGCGCGTCGCCTCGACACTAACAACGACTACTCCCCGTATTTGTGGGGTAGGGTGGGCCACCCAGCGCGGGCTGGGTCCGACTTGGCAGACGCGCCTGGGCCTCCCCGTATTATGGCCGGATATGAGTGGTGCCGTCCAGTCTGGACGTTTGATGCGCTTGTTTCGGTCAATTCTTTTGCTTTTACCTAGTCGTCTGCCCGGGGTGTTGAGGCGCCCGACTGTACATGCTCTACTTCCTACTTGAGCAAACTTCGGCTAATGCTTTGCTCTCTCGCACAAAGATAACTTGCCGCTCCTGCGAGCGACATGAGGGAACCCTATTCACCGCCGCCGTCGGGTCTCCACCTCTCTCCTCTTTGATCACCGTTGTCAGAGGACGCGGCGGGTAGAAGCCTGGTACGCGACATCGTCAACGAGGCTTCCTCGTCCCTCAAGTGGAATTTCTAGAGGATTGTGTCTCCAGGCTAAGGTACGATGGTGTTGGAGTGCGTGGTGGGTCGCCTGGGTCATAAGCGGCAGGCACGGTTCGTTGCGGCGGCGGTTGGCTAGATCTGCTTAGCAGCGACGTGCGCTATGGGAGGCAAGGGATGCGGTCGACGACCTTTTCCAGGGCGCTCTCAGGTGATGGAGGTTGCGATGTGATGGTGGTGATGCCCGTTTGGTGGAGGTGGTGCCCGAGGCTCGGTTCCACAGGCTTTGGCATCCGCTGTCATGCTATGCATGCTTTGGCTCCAGGCGCGGTGACTCCGCATCGATGCACGATGATGACTGGCATGTCCGAGGCAACCTAGGTGGCTAGAGGTGTCAGCAGCCTAGATGCCCCCCTTTCCAAATCTAGAGTGGCCACATCCGATGGCGCGTTGGTCGATGCCCTCTCGGGTGGAGCTAGCTGACATCCGAGCGATAATACATGCCTAGTTTCCGGTGAAAGGGCAGGCTATTGTCCCCTGGTCGAGACCATATTAAAATGTTTACTATAAATTGGACATATGGAAATTACATAGATATATCAGTGCTCAGCAAAACAAAGAGACATATAGACCTGTCCTCGTCGTCAATGTGCCCTGTACATCCCCGCTTGATGCTCATCGTAGCGTCCCGAACAGATGATTGTGTTACGTGAAGAATAAATTATGAGTTCCGAAATGGTCAAGACTTGCAACTACAAAAGAGTTCAATCTGTCGTTTTATTATTTCTATGTGCAATTAGATCGTTGTGTGGCGACACTTGTGAGCAACTGACTAGGATGACTTTGCAACGAACGTAACTTTCTTGCACATGTACATTCAAGAATTATAGAAATGGAAGCCTTGCATATTTTCCAAAAGGGAGAGTTGATATTTCAACCACCCGCGATCGTCGTGTTTTCTGCCATATATAAGAGCATCTCCAACAGCCGCGCTAAACTAGCGCCGCGCCGTAAAATAGGTCGTTTTAGCGCGCTCGCAACGCGTCAGGGCGCTCCAGCGGGCGCGCAAAAATGGCACGCGCGCTAAAACGGGTTGGGCGCGCGGTCAAAAACACTTACCCGCGCGGCGTATTTCGGGCGCCCACTACAGCGCGCGGCACACTCGAGCGCTCGCGCCCGCTCTTCCTCTCGCGCTTCCACCCCCGACCGGCCGCGCCGCCGCCGCCGCCCGCGCACCCCGGCGACCGTCTCAGGCTTCCCCGGCCTATCCCCGCGCGCCCGCGCTTCCGCCCATCCCCTCCTAGTACCGCCGGCGCCCGCGCGCCTCCGTCGTCCGAGGAACAACGCCAACATCTATCCAAAGTGGAAAACCTTCGTGAAGCCGTTGAAAAAACCGGAAGGTAAGAAAAATCTTGATTTTCACAATGCTCAGGCGGCGGCTAGAAAAGATGTGGAGAGAGCATTTGGGATTTTGCAAGCCCAATTTGCTATTGTGAGAGGACCGGCAAGATTTTGGGATCAAAAAAATGCTTTGGTACATCATGCACGCTTGTGTGATCATGCACAACATGATCATCGAGAATGAGCGTGGCCAAGATTTAGACTACTCATAGTATGAGCTCTTGGGATATCCCGTGCGAGTGCGGCGGAGGGCTGAAAGGGTAGCCCGTTTTGTTGCCTCCTATCATGCCATTCGGCGTCCCGCAACGCACAAGGAACTTCAGAATGATCTAATTGAAGAGTGGTGGGCATGGCATGGACGGCAAAGAGCATGATGATATCTGCACTCGACATTGTATTGTTCATGAACTATTTGTTGTGTTGTAATAATTTATTTTGAACTATTTGTTGTTGTACTGAACGATAAACTATTTGTTTGAGTTGTAATGATTTATTTTGAACTATTTGTTATTGATTTTTATTTTGTTTGTTTCATCATTTTTGCTCATCTTCTTTGAAATGTACATGTGGTTTGTGCGGCGCGCGCGCTGTATTTTTGCGCCCTGCTGGAGCGGCGCGCGCGCGCTGCATTATAGCGCCGCTGCTGGAGCCAACGCAGGCGGGCGCGCAAAACCAGCCGCAGCGCGCTCGCTAACAGGTTTTTTGCGCGCGGCGCTTTAGCGCGGCTGTTGGAGATGCTCTAATCTCTCCCACCACATGCATGCCTCACTCACATCGATGACGATGTTAACTATCCATCGATGAAAATTAAGCTTGACGATGGTCCCGTTTGGCCCTAGGGAAGCTCCGCCTGTGAGTTTCTTGATGTTTTGTTTTATTTAGCTCGTAGATTCTTGTGACATGAAATCATACAATGAAGGCCTCGCAGATAGTTCCCTAGTGCCTAATAGGCTAGGCTACAAAAACTACTTAACTTTTTCGGTCCCTTTTCATTTGGATTCCTGTCTTGGTGTACAAAAATCTCACGGGTGAAGGGTGTAGACGACAAACATTTGTGCATGTCATTGCTAACCCCGATTCGGAGCTTGGGGCTGCCAGGTGAAGTGGATGGTGGCGTGAAGCTACACTGATCATGGAGATGAGCAAACAATGTGTTGGGGGCCGTGATGCGATGCAAGACAATAGGCCAACAACCAACCGTAATAAGAGGGGTTAGGAATGGCACTGTTTCATATTTTTTCGAAAAGTATAATGTTTGATTTGATTTGAAATATGTCATCATGTTGATCTCATACATTCAAATGGTTCATATTCCAAGACTCTAAATGAAAATGTATATGCATTTTAAATTCCAAAGACGGTGTTTGCATGCATGGCGAGATGTCCGAGACAAAATGGTGCAAGGTGAACAAAAATTCTATGACTCTAATCTCACATCACAAACTTGTGTCTCCCCCCTTAAAAACACTCTTCTCTCTATCCGACACAACAAATATAACGCAAAGTTCCATGATAAAAAACGTAAATTTAATATGCATGTTTGCTAATTTGGCATGGCTTACCTAGTGCAATCAAAGTTGGCACGAACCAACTTTGTAAACACTACTTTTAGTATATTTAATAGAGTCTACCCCTTGGTAAACACCACTAATTAAGTACATGCCCACCCCTTGGTAATTAAACACTAGTTAGTATATTTCTGATCCTTGTTCATATGGTTGACTCAAAACTCTGGAAAGCAGTTCAGGTTAGCTTCGGATTAATACGTTCAAACGAAAAGAAAACCTCTCCAATGTGTTGTGCGGCTTATTAGTTGGATTTGGATTTTCCCGCCGCGCTGAAATATTGCGAGTCAACTCCCGCCCAAGACCTTGTGATCCACGTCCGGTTGGTGAGTTTCAAATGAGAATGAGAGGAAAGCGGTCAAGCCTGAACCGATCTTGTATCTCGTTCGTTGAATTAGATTGGACGGTTGAGATCAACTGCAGAGGGGGCACGATCCGTGGGAGGTCGTAACTGACCAATGAGTGAGCAGCAAAGCGAAACACTCTCTACTCCGTCGGATGCGAGCGGACGACTGCGATCAAGTGAAAGGACCCATCGATCCGTGGGACGTCCAAGCAGACCAACGAGAGAGCAGCTCCCTCCCTCGGAAGAGTGCCAATGAAACAAAAAGAAAAATCCCCACCCACCCACCAGATTCATTCGTCTCCCTCCCTCACACCTCGCCGCCGCCGCCGCCGCCGCCGCCGATCCTCTCCTCGTCTCTGTCCCTCAGACCTCGCCGACGCCGACCTCTCTCCTCGTCTCCCCTCACACCACGCCGCCCCCACCCTCCCATCCCCTCCCGTCATCAGAAGAGAAGAAGAGAGAGAGAGAGAGAGCGAGTAGGCCAGGCGGCGGCCATGGCCCTCGCAGATCCGTCCGTGCCGTCCTTCGACCTCGGCCTCCGCGTGCTCCTGCTCGGCGGCGTGACGTGACGGGACGGACCTCCTCGGCACATGGCTTGGTGTTTCTTGATGTGTCTTTGGTGCTAGCCCTGCCCCTCTATTTATATGTTGAGCCTTGGGGTCAAAACTTGGAGTAAAAGCCTCCACAAAGTCGGTTTCACCCGAAAGGCAAGAGTCCTTCTCGGACTCCAGGGCCAGACGCCAGGGTTCCCGGCGTCTGGATCCAGACGCCAGGGACCCTGGAATCTGGCCCCTGAACTCCGCAAAACTTTCTTTTGCGCTTTCCAAAAACCTTGTGGGCTTTCCCCTTTGGCCCAAATTGTTGGGGAACGTAGTAATTTCAAAAATTTCCTACGCACACGCAAGATCATGGTGATGGCATAGCAACGAGAGGGGAGAGTAATGTCCACGTACCCTCGTAGACCGTAAGCGGAAGCGTTATGACAACGCGGTTGATGTAGTCGTACGTCTTCACGATTCGACCGATCCAAGCACCGAACGTACGGCACCTCCGTGTTCAGCACACGTTCAGCTCGATGACGTTCCCCGGGCTCCAATCCAGCAAAGCGTCGGGGATGAGTTCCGTCAGCACGACGGCGTGGTGACGATGATGATGTTCTACCGGCGCAGGGCTTCAGCTAAACTCCGCGACGATATGACCAAGGTGGAATATGGTGGAGGGGGGCACCGCACACGGCTAAGGAACGATCCGTAGATCAACTTGTGTTCTCCATGGGGTGCCCCCTGCCCCCATATATAAAGGAGTGGAGGAGGGGAGGGCCGGCCCTCTCTATGGCGCGTCCTAGGGGAGTCCTACTCCCACCGGGAGTAGGATTCCCTCTTTCCTAGTCCAACTAGGAGTCCTTCCATGTAGTAGGAGTAGGAGACAAGGAAGGGGAAGAGAGAAGGGAAGGAAGGAGGGGGTGCGGCCCCTCCCCTAGTCCAATTCGGACTAGGCCATGGGGGGGGGGGGGGCGCGGCCTGCCCTAGGCAGCCCCTCTCTCTTTCCCGTATGGCCCAATAAGGCCCAATACTTCTCCCCAGCGAATTCCCGTAACTCTCCGGTACTCCGATAAATACCCGAATCACTCGGAACCTTTCCGAACTCCGAATATAGTCGTCCAATATATCGATCTTTACGTCTCGACCATTTCGAGACTCCTCGTCATATCCCAGATCTCATCCGGGACTCCGAACTCCTTCGGTACATCAAAACTTATAAACTCATAATAAAACTGTCATCGTAACGTTAAGCGTGCGGACCCTACGGGTTCGAGAACTATGTAGACATGACCTAGAACTATTCTCGGTCAATAACCAATAGTGGAACCTGGATGTTCATATTGGTTCCTACATATTCTACGAAGATCTTTATCGGTCAAACCGCATAACAACATACGTTGTTCCCTTTGTCATCGGTATGTTACTTGCCCGAGATTCGATCGTCGGTATCCAATACCTAGTTCAATCTCGTTATCGGCAAATCTCTTTACTCATTTCGTAATACATCATCCCACAACTAACTCATTAGTTGCAATGCTTGCAAGGCTTTAAGTGATGTGTATTACCGAGAGGGCCCAGAGATACCTCTCCGACAATCGGAGTGACAAAACCTAATCTCGAAATACGCCAACCCAACATGTACCTTAGGAGACACCTGTAGAGCACCTTTATAATCACCCAGTTACGTTGTGACGTTTGGTAGCACACAAAGTGTTCCTCTGGTAAACGGGAGTTGCATAATCTCATAGTCATAGGAACATGTATAAGTCATGAAGAAAGCAATAGCAAGATACTAAGCGATCGGGTGCTAAGCTAACGGAATGGGTCATGTCAATCAGATCATTCAACTAATGATGTGATCCCGTTAATCAAATAACAACTCTTTGTCCATGGTTAGGAAACATAACCATCTTTGATTAACAGGCTAGTCTAGTAGAGGCATACTAGTGACACTCTGTTTGTCTATGTATTCACACATGTATTATGTTTCCGGTTAATACAATTCTAGCATGAATAATAAACATTTATCATGAAATAAGGAAATAAATAATAACTTTATTATTGCCTCTAGGGCATATTTCCTTCAGTCTCCCACTTGCACTAGAGTCAATAATCTAGATCACATCGCCATGTGATTAACATCAGTAGTCCACATCATTATGTGATTAACACGCATAGTTCACATCGCCATGTGACTAACACCCAAAGGGTTTACTAGATTCAGTAATCTAGTTCACATCGCTATGTGATTAACACCCAAAGAGTACTAAGGTGTGATCATGTTTTGCTTGTGAGAGAAGTTTAGTCAACGGGTCTGCCACATTCAGATCCGTATGTATTTTGCAAATTTCTATGTCAACAATGCTCTGCACGGAGCTACTCTAGCTAATTGCTCCCACTTTCAATATGTATCCATACTGAGACTTAGAGTCATCTAGATCAGTGTCAAAACTTGCGTCGACGTAACCCTTTACGATGAACTTTTTTTTTCACCTCCATAATCGAGAAACATATCCATATTCCACTAAGGATAATTTTGACCGCTGTCCAGTGATCTACTCCTAGATCACTATTGTACTCCCTTGCCAAAATCAATGTAGGGTATACAATAGATCTGGTACACAACATGGCATACTTTATAGAATCTATGACTGAGGCATAGGGAATGACTGTTCATTCTTTTCTATTTTCTGCCATGGTCGGGTTTTGAGTCTTACTCAACTTCACACCTTGCAACACAGGCAAGAACTCTTTCTTTGACTGTTCCATTTTGAACTACTTCAAAATCTTGTCAAGGTATGTACTCATTGAAAAATCTTATCAAGCGTCTTGATCTATCTCTATAGATCTTGATGTTCAATGTGTAAGCAGTTTCACCAAGGTCTTTATTTGAAAAACTCCTTTCAAACACTCTTTTATGCTTTCCAGAAAAATTCTACATTATTTCCGATCAACAATATGTCATTCACATATTCTTATCAGAAATGCTGTAGTGCTCCCACTCACTTTCTTGTAAATACAGGCTTCACCGCAAGTCTGTATTAAAACTATATGCTTTGATCAACTTATCAAAGCGTATATTCCAACTCCGAGATGCTTGCACCAGTCCATTGATGGATCGCTGGAGCTTGCACATTTTGTTAGCACCTTTCGGATCGACAAAACCTTCTGGTTGCATCATATACAACTCTTCTTTAAAAAATCCATTAAGGAATGCAGTTTTGACATCCATTTGCCAGATTTCATAAAATGTGGCAATTGCTAACATGATTCAGACAGACTTAAGCATCGATACGAGTGAGAAAATCTCATCGTATTCAACACCTTGAACTTGTCGAAAAACTTTCGCAACAAGTCGATCTTAGTAGATAGTAACACTACTATCAGTGTCCGTCTTCCTCTTGAAGATCCATTTATTTAACATGGCTTGCTGATCATTG
Organism: Triticum aestivum; assembly: GCF_018294505.1. Taxonomy (NCBI): domain Eukaryota; kingdom Viridiplantae; phylum Streptophyta; class Magnoliopsida; order Poales; family Poaceae; genus Triticum; species Triticum aestivum. The sequence goes on from NC_057813.1 coordinate 739,344,615, forward strand.
AGCAAGTCAATCAAAGTCCATACTTTTTCTCATACATGGATCATATCTCAGATTTTATGGCCTCATGCCATTTCGCGGAATCTGGGCTCATCATCGCTTCCTCATAGTTTGTAGGTTCATCATGGTCTAGTAACATGACTTCCAGAACATGATTACCGTACCACTCTGGTGCGGATCTTGCTCTGGAAACCTACGAGGTTTGGTAGTAACTTGATCTGAAGTTTCATGATCATCATCATTAACTTCCTCACTAATTGGTGTAGGAATCACTGGAACTGATTTCTGTGATAAACTACTTTCCAACAAGGGAGTAGATATAGTTACCTCATCAAGTTCTACTTTCCTCCCACTCACTTCTTTTGAGAGAAACTCCTTCTCTAGAAAGGATCCGTTTTTAGCAACGAATATCTTGCCTTCGAATCTGTGATAGAAGGTGTGCCCAACAGTTTCCTTTGTGTATTCTATGAAGACGCACTTCTCTGATTTGGGTTTGAGCTATCAGGATGAAACTTTTTTCACATAAGCATCACAGCCCCAAACTTTAAGAAACGACAACTTGGGTTTCTTGCTAAACCACAGTTCATATGGTGTCGTCTCAACGGATTTAGATGGTGCCCTTTTAACGTGAATGCAGCTGTCTCTAATGCATAACCCCAAAAGGATAGCGGTAAATCAGTAAGAGACATCATAGATCGCACCATATCAAGTAAAGTACGATTACGACGTTCGGACACACCATTACACTGTGGTGTTCTGGGTGGCGTGAGTTGCGAAACTATTCCGCATTGTTTCAAGTGTAGACCAAACTCGTAACTCAAATATTCTCCTCCATGATCAGATCGTAGAAACTTTATTTTCTTGTTACGATGGTTTTCAACTTCACTCTGAAATTCTTTGAACTTTTCAAATGTTTCAGACTTATGCTTCATTAAGTAGATATACCCATATCTGCTTAAATCATCTGTGAAGGTGAGAAAATAATGATATCCGCCACGAGCTTCAACATTCATCGGACCACATACATCTGTATGTATGATTTCCAACAAATCTGTTGCTCTCTCCATAGTACCGTAGAACGGCGTTTTGGTCATCTTGCCCATGAGGCACGGTTCGCAAGTACCAAGTGATTCATAATCAAGTGGTTCCAAAAGTCCATCAGTATGAAGTTTCTTCATGCGCTTTACACCGATATGACCTAAACGGCAGTGCCACAAATAAGTTGCACTATCATTATTAACTTTACATCTTTTGGTTCAATATTATGAATATGTGTATCACACGATTGAGATCCAACAAACCATTTTCATTGGGTGTATGACCATAGAAGGTTTTATTCATGTAAACAGAACAATAATTATTCTCTAACTTACATGAATAACCGTATTGCAATAAACATGATCAAATCATATTCATGCTCAACGCAAACGCCAAATAACATTTATTTAGGTTCAGCACTAATCCCAAAAGTATAGGGAGTGTGCGATGATGATCATATCAATACTGGAACTACTTCCAACATTCATCGTCACCTCACCCTCAACTAGTTTCTGTTTATTCTGCAACTCCTGTTTCGAGTTACTACTCTTAGCAACTGAACTAGTATCAAATACCAAGGGGTTGCTATAAACACTAGTAAAGTACACATCAATAGCATGTATATCAAATATACCTATGTTCACTTTGCCATCCTTCTTATCTGCCAAATACTTGGGATAGTTCCACTTCCAGTGACCAGTCCCTTTGCAGTAGAATCACTTAGTCTTAGGCTTAGGTCCAGACTTGGGCTTCTTCACTTGAGCAGCAACTTGCTTGCTGTTCTTCTTGAAGTTCCCCTTCTTCCCTTTACCCTTTTTCTTGAAACTAGTGATCTTGTCCACCATCAACACTTTGATGTTTTTCTTTGATTTCTACCTTCGCCGATTTTTGCATCGCGAAGAGCTTGGGAATTGTTTTCGTCATCCCTTGCATACTATAATTCATCACGAAGTTTTAGTAACTTAGTGATGGTGACTAGAGAATTCTGTCAATCACTATCTTATCTGGAAGATTAACTCCCACTTGATTCAAGCGATTGAAGTACCCAGACAATCTGAGCACATGTTCACTAGTTGAGCGATTCTCCTCCATCTTTTAGCCATAGAACTTGTTGGAGACTTCATATCTCTCAACTCGGGTATTTGCTTGAAATATTAACTTCAACTCCTGGAACATCTCATATGGTCCATGACGTTCAAAACGTCTTTGAAGTCCCAATTCTAAGCCGTTAAGCATGGTGCACTAAACTATCAAGTAGTCATCATATTGAGCTAGCCAAACGTTCATAACGTCTGCATCTGCTCTTGCAATAGGTTTGTCACCTAGCGGTGCATCAAGGACATAATTCTTCTGCGCAGCAATGAGGATAAACCTCAGATCACGGATCCAATCCGCATCATTGCTACTAACATTTTTCAACACAATTTTCTCTAGGAACATATCAAAATAAACATATGAGAGCAACAACGCAAGCTATTGATCTACAACATAATTTGCAAAATACTACCAGGACTAAGTTCATGATAAATTTAAGTTCAATTAATCATATTACTTAAGAACTCCCACTTAGAAAGACATCCCTCTAATCCTCTAAGTGATCACGTGATCCAAATCAACTAAACCATAACCGATCATCACGTGAAATGGAGTAGCTTTCAATGGTGAACATCATTATGTTGATCATATCTACTATATGATTCACGCTCGACCTTTCAGTCTCCGTGTTCCGAGGCCATATCTGCATATGCTAGGCTCGTCAAGTTTAACCTGAGTATTCGGCGTGTGCAAAACTGGCTTGCACCCGTTGTAGATGGACGTAGAGCTTATCACACCCGATCATCACGTGGTGTCTGGGCACGACGAACTTTGGCAACGGTGCATACTCAGGGAGAACACTTCTTGATAATTTTTAATGAGAGATCATCTTAAAATGCTACCGTCAATCAAAGCAAGATAAGAAGCATAAAGATAAACATCACATGCAATCAATATAAGTGATATGATATGGCCATCATCATCTTGTGCTTGTGATCTCCATCTCCGAAGCACCGTCGTGATCACCATCGTCACCGGCGCGACACCTTGATCTCCATCGTAGCATCGTTGTCATTTACGCCATCTATTGCCTCTACGACTATCGCTACCGCTTAGTGATAAAGTAAAGCAATTACAGGGCGTTTGCATTTCATACAATAAAGCGACAACCATATGGCTCCAGCCAGTTGCCGATAACTTCAGTTACAAAACATGATCATCTCATACAATAAATATAGCATCACGTCTTGACCATATCACATCACAACATGCCCTGCAAAAACAAGTTACACGTCCTCTACTTTGTTGTTGCAAATTTTACGTGGCTGCTACGGGCTTAGCAAGAACCGTTCTTACCTACGCATCAAAACCACAACGATAGTTTGTCAAGTTGGTGCTGTTTTAACCTTCGCAAGGACTGGGCGTAGCCACACTCGGTTCAACTAAAATTGGAGAAACTGACACCCGCTAGTCACCTGAGTGCAAAGCACGGCGGTAAAACCAGTCTTGCGTAAGCGTACGCGTAATGTCGGTCCGGGCCGCTTCATCCAACAATACCGCCGAACCAAAGTATGACATGCTGGTAAGCAGTATGACTTGTATCGCCCACAACTCACTTGTGTTCTACTCGTGCATATAACATCAACGCATAAAACCTAGGCTCTGATGCCACTGTTGGGGAACGTAGTAATTTCAAAAATTTCCTACGCACACGCATAATCATGGTGATGGCATAGCAACGAGAGGGGAGAGTGTTGTCCACGTACCCTCGTAGACCGTAAGCGGAAGCGTTATGACAACGCGGTTGATGTAGTCGTACGTCTTCACGATTCGACCGATCCAAGCACCGAACGTACGGCACCTCCATGTTCAGCACACGTTCAGCTCGATGACGTTCCCCGGGCTCCAATCCAACAAAGTGTCGGGGATGAGTTTCGTCAGCACGACGGCGTGGTGACGATGATGATGTTCTACCGGCGCAGGCCTTCGCCTAAACTCCGCGACGATATGACCGAGGTGGAATATGGTGGAGGGGGGCACCGCACACGGCTAAGGAACGATCCGTAGATCAACTTGTGTTCTCAATGGGGGGCCCCCTGCCCCCGTATATAAAGGAGTGGAGGAGGGGAGGGCCGGCCCTCTCTATGGCGCGCCCTAGGGGAGTCCTACTCCCACCGTGAGTAGGATTCCCTCTTTCCTAGTCCAACCAGGAGTCCTTCCATGTAGTAGGAGTAGGAGACAAGGAAGGGGAAGAGAGAAGGGAAGGAAGGAGGGGGTGTGGCCCCTCCCCCTAGTCCAATTCGGACTAGGCCATGGGGGGGCGCGTGGCCTGCCCTAGGCAGCCCCTCTCTCTTTCCCGTATGGCCCAATAAGGCCCAATACTTCTCCCCGGCGAATTCCCGTAACTCTCCGGTACTCCGATAAATACCCCAATCACTCGGAACCTTTCCGAACTCCGAATATAGTCGTCCAATATATCGATCTTTACGTCTCGACCATTTCGAGACTCCTCGTCATGTCCCCGATCTCATCCGGGAGTCCGAACTCCTTCGGTACATCAAAACTTATAAACTCATAATAAAACTGTCATTGTAACGTTAAGCGTGCGGACCCTACGGGTTCGAACTATGTAGACATGACCTAGAACTATTCTCGGTCAATAACCAATAGTGGAACCTGGATGTTCATATTGGTTCCTACATATTCTACGAAGATCTTTATCGGTCAAACCGCATAACAACATACGTTGTTCCCTTTGTCATCGGTATGTTACTTGCCCGAGATTCGATCGTCGGTATCCAATACCTAGTTCAATCTCGTTATCGGCAAGTCTCTTTACTCGTTCCATAATACATCATCCCACAACTAATTCATTAGTTGCAATGCTTGCAAGGCTTTAAGTGATGTGTATTACCGAGAGGGCCCAGAGATACCTCTCCGACAATCGGAGTGACAAAACCTAATCTCGAAATACGCCAACCCAACATGTACCTTCGGAGACACCTGTAGAGCACCTTTATAATCACCCAGTTACGTTGTGACGTTTGGTAGCACACAAAGTGTTCCTCCGGTAAACGGGAGTTGCATAATCTCATAGTCATAGGAACATGTATAAGTCATGAAGAAAGCAATAGCAACATACTAAACGATCGGGTGCTAAGCTAACGGAATGGGTCATGTCAATTAGATCATTCAACTAATGATGTGATCCCGTTAATCAAATAACAACTCTTTGTCCATGGTTAGGAAACATAACCATCTTTGATTAATAGGCTAGTCTAGTAGAGGCATACTAGTGACACTCTGTTTGTCTATGTATTCACACATGTATTATGTTTCCGGTTAATACAATTCTAGCATGAATAATAAACATTTATCATGAAATAAGGAAATAAATAATAACTTTATTATTGCCTCTAGGGCATATTTCCTTCACAAATAATGTGTTCTCGTACCCAAACATTTCGGGAAACATCTGGAACCTCTTCCGGTGAATTTCGGAACCCTTCCGGAGACCAAACAACATTATCCCATATATTAAACTTCATCTCCGGACCATTCCAGAGTTCCTCGTCATGTCCATGATCTCATCCGGGACTCCAAACAACATTCAGTCACCAACATACATAACTCATATAATACTATATCGTCAACGAACGTTAAGCGTGCGGACCCTACGGGTTCAAGAACTATGTAGACATGACCGAGACACTTCTCTGGTCAATAACCAATACCGGAACCTGGATGACCATATTGGCTCCGACATATTCTACGAAGATCTTTATCGGTTGAACCGCATAACAACATACGTTTGTTTCCTTTCTCATCGATATGTTACTTGCCCGAGATTCGATCGTCGGTATCTCAATACCTAGTTCAATCTCGTTACCAGCAAGTCCCTTTACTCGTTATGTAATGCATCAATCCCGCAACTAACTTATTAGCTACATTTGCTTGCAAGGCTTATAGTGATCTGCATTACCGAGAGGGCCCAGAGATACCTCTCTGACAATCGGAGTGACAAATCCTAATATCGAAATACGCCAACCCAACAAGTACCTTCGGAGACACCTATAGAGCACCTTTATAATCACCCAGTTACGTTGTGACGTTTGGTAGCACACAAAGTGTTCCTCCGGTAAACGGGAGTTGCATAATCTCATAGTCATAGGAACATGTATAAGTCATGAAGAAAGCAATAGCAACATACTAAACGATCAAGTGCTAAGCTAACGGAATGGGTCAAGTCGATCACATCATTCTCCTAATGATGTGATCCCGTTAATCAAATGACAACTCAGGTCTATGGCTAGGAAACTTAACCATCTTTGATTAACGAGATAGTCAAGTAGAGACATACTAGTGACACTATGTTTGTCTATGTATTCACACATGTATTATGTTTCCGGTTAATACAATTCTAGCATGAATAATAAACATTTATCATGAAATAAGGAAATAAATAATAACTTTATTATTGCCTCTAGGGCATATTTCCTTAAGTCTCCCACTTGCACTAGAGTCAATAATCAAGTTCACATCACCATGTGATTTAACACAAATATTCACCACGTCATCATGTGACCAACACCCAAAGGGTTTACTAGAGTCAATAATCTAGTTCATATTGCTATGTGATTAACACCCAAAGAGTACTAAGGTGTGATCATGTTTTGCTCGTGAGAGAAGTTTAGTCAACGGGTCTATCACATTCAGAGCCGTATGTATTTTGCAAATATTCTATGTCTACAATGCTCTGCATGGAGCTACTCTAGCTAATTGCTCCCACTTTCAATATGTATCCAGATTAAGACTTAGAGTCATCTGGATCGGTGTAAAAGCTTACACCGATGTAACTCTTTATGATGGTCTCTTTTATCACCTCCATAATCGAGAAATATTTCCTTAGTCCTTACTAAGGATATTCTTGACCGCTGTCTAGTGATCTACTTCTAGATCCAAAATGGTACTCCCTTGCCAAACTCAGAGCAAGGTATACAATAGGTCTAGTACACAGCATAGCATACTTTGTAGAACCTATGACTGAGGCATAGAGAATGACTTTTCATTCTTTTTCTATTTTCTGCCATGGTCGGGTTTTGAGTCTTACTCAACTTCACACCTTGCAACACAGGCAAGAACTCCTTCTTTGACTGTTCCATTTTGAACTACTTCAAAATCTTATCAAGGTATGTGCTCATTGAAAAATCTTATCAAGCATCTTGATCAATCTATATAGATCTTGATGCTCAATGTGTAAGGAGCTTCACTAAGGTCTTTCTTCGAAAAACTCTTATTCAAGTATCCTTTTATGCTATCCATAATATCTATATCATTTACAATCAACAATATGTCATCTACATATAGTATTAGAAATGCTACAGAGCTCCCACTCACTTTCTTGTAAATACAAGTTTCTCCAAAAGTCTGTATAAAAAATCATATGCTTTGATCAACTCATCAAAGCGTATATTCCAACTCCGAGATGCTTGCACCAGTCCATTGATGGATCGCTGGAGCTTGCACATTTTATTAGCACCCTTTGGATAGACAAAACCTTCTAGTTGCATCATATACAACTCTTCTTTAATACATCCATTAAGGAATCTAGTTTTGTCATCCATTTGCCAAATTTCATAAATTGTGGCAATTGCTAACATGATTCGGACAGACTTAAGCATCGATATGAGTGAGAAAATCTCATCGTATTCAACATCTTGAACTTTGTCAAAAACCTTTTTTCGACAAGTCTAGCTTTGTAGATAGTAACACTACTATCAGCGTCTATCTTCCTCTTGAAGATCCACTTATATAATATGGCTTGCTGATCATCGGGCAACTCCACCAAAGTCCGCACTTTGTTCTCATACATGGATCCCATGTCAGATTTCATGGCCTCAAGCAATTTTGCAGAATCTGGGCTCATCATTGCTTCCTCATAGTTCGCAGGTTCATCATAGTCTAGTAACATGACTTCCAGAACAGGACTACCTTACCACTCTGGTGCAGACTGTACTTTGGAAGACCTACGAGGTTCTATAGTAACTTAATCGGAAGTTTCATGATCATCATCATTATCTTCCTCACTAATTGGTGTAGGAATCACTGGAACTGATTTTTGTGATGAACTACTTTCCAATTCAGGAGAAGGTACTATTACCTCATCAAGTTCTACTTTTCTCCCACTCACTTCTTTCGGAAGAAACTCCTTCTCTAGAAAGGATCCATTAGCAACGAATATTTTGCCTTCAGATCTGTGATTAGAAGGTGTACCGAACAGTCTCCTTTGAGTATCCTATGAAGACGCACTTCTCCGATTTGGGTTCGAGCTTATCAGGTTGAAACTTTTTTTACATAAGCATCACAACTCCAAACTTTAAGAAACGACAGCTTAGGTTTATTGCTTAAACCATAGTTCATACGGTGTCGTCTCAAGGGATTTAGATGGTGCCCTATTTAACGTGAATGCAGCTATCTCTAATGCATAACCCCAAAAACGATATTGGTAAATCGATAAGAGACATCATTGATCGCACCATATCAAATAAAGTGCAGTTATGACGTTCGGACACACCGTTATGCTTTGGTGTTCCAGGTGGCATGAGTTTGTGAAACTATTCCACATTATTTTAACTGAAGGGCAAACTCGTAACTCAAATATTCATCTCCACGATCAGATTGCAGAAACTTTATTTTCTTGTTACGATGATTTTCCACCTCACTCTGAAATTCTTTGAACCTTTCAACTGTTTTAGACTTATGTTTCATCAAGTACATATACCCATATCTGCTCAAATCATCTGTGAAGGTCAAAAAATAACGATACCCGCCATGAGACTTAATACTCATTGGTCTGCATACATCAGTATGTATTGTTTCCAACAAGTCAGTAGCTCGTTCCATTTTTCCAGAGAACGGAGTTTTAGTCATCTTGCCCAAAAGGCACGGTTTGCAAGCATCAAATGATTCATAACCCAGTGATTCCAAAAATCCATCTTTATGGAGTTTCATCGTGCGCTTTACACTGATATGACCCAAAAGGCAGCGCCACAAATAAGTTGCAGTATCATTATTAACTTTGCACCTTTTGGCATCAATATTATGAATACGTGTATCACTACGATCGAGATCCAACAAACTATTTTCATTGGGTGTATGACCATTGAAGGTTTTATTACAGTAAACAGAACAACAATTATTTTCTAACTTTAAATGAATAACCGTATTGGAATAAACATGATCAAATCATATTCATGCTCAACGCAAGCGCCAAATAACATTTATTTAGGTTTAACACTAATCCCGAAAGTATAGGGAGTGTATGATGATGATCATATCAATCTTGGAACTACTTCCAACACTCATCGTCACTTACCCTTCAACTAGTCTCTGTTTATTCTGTAACTCCTGTTTCGAGTTACTAATCTTAGCAACTGAACAAGTATCAAATACTCAGGGGCTACTGTAAACACTAGTAAGGCACACATCAATAACCTGTATATCAAATATACCCTTGTTCACTTTGCCATCCTTCTTATCCACCAAATATTCAGGGCATTTCCGCTTCCAGTGACCATTTCCTTTGCAGTGTAAGCACTCAGTTTCAGGCTTTGGTCCAACTTTGGGCTTCTTCGCCGGAGTGACAACTTGCTTGCCATTCTACTTGAAGTTCCCTTTCTTTCCCTTTGCCCTTTTCTTGAAACTAGTGGTCTTATCAATCATCAACACTTGATGCTCTTTCTTGATTTCTACCTTCGTTGATTTCAGCATCACGAAGAGCTCGGAAATCGTTTTCGTCATCCCTTGCATACTATAGTTCATCACGAAGTTCCAGTAACTTGGTGATGGTGACTAGAGAACTCTGTCAATCACTATCTTATCTGGAAGATTAACTCCCACTTGATTCAAGCGATTGTAGTACTCGGACAATCTGAGCACATGCTCACTGCTTGAGCTATTCTCCTCCATCTTTTAGCTATAGAACTTGTTGGAGACTTGACATCTCTCAACTCACGCATTTGCTTGAAATATTAATTTCAACTCCTGGAACATCTCATATGGTCCATGACATTCAAAACGTCTTTGAAGTCCCGATTCTAAGCCGTTAAGTATGGTGCACTAAACTAGCAAGTAGTCATCATATTGAGCTAGCTAAACGTTCATAACGTCTGCATCTGCTCCTGCAATAGGTTTGTCACCTAGCGGTGCATCAAGGACATATTCTTCTGTGCAGCAATGAGGATAAACCTCAGATCACGGACCAAGTCCACATCATTACTACTATCATCTTTCAACTTAGTTTTCTCCAGGAACATATAAAAACATAGGGAAGAAACAACCTGAGCTATTCATCTACAATATAATTTGCAAAATACTACCAGGACTAAGTTCATGATAAATTAAAGTTCAATTAATCATATTACTTAAGAACTCCCACTGTCACGCCCAATATGCGACCCTATCCAAAAGGAACTCGAAGGTCCCACCAAGGATAGACCCGCATATTGAAACACTTTTGCAAGGTGGATATCATTACATCAACATTACATAATAGATGGGGATACATACATAAGTCATACAATGCCACACGAGTACAACATCACAATACATAGAGCATCATCCAACTACGGACGAAACACAAACAAAAACTCAAACGACATCCACCCTGCTAGCCCAGGCTGCCGACCTGGAACCTATCCCCTGATCGAAGAAGCAGAAGAAGAACTCAACGCAAACAAGCATCGCTCTCGTGTCATGATCATCGCACAACCTGCACCTTCAACTGTTGTTGTAGTAATCTGTGAGCCACGAGGACTCAGCAATCCCATTACCATGGGTATCAAGACTAGCAAAGCTTAAAGGGAAAGGAAGGGGTAAAGTGGTGAGGCTGCAGCAGCGACTAAGCATATATGGTGGCTAACATACGCAAATAAGAGCGGGAAGAGAGCAAGCGGAACGGTCGTGAAGCTAGCAATGATCAAGAAGTGATCCTGAACTCCTACTTACGTCAAACATAACCCAGAAACCGTGTTCACTTCCCGGACTCCGCCGAAAAGAGACCATCACGGCTACACACACTGTTGATGCGTTTTAATTCGGATCTGGTGTCAAGTTATCTACAACCGGACATTAACAAATTCCCATCTGCCTATAACTACAGGCACGGCTTTCGAAAGATTATACCCTGCAGGGGTGTCCCAACTTAGCCCATGATAAGCTCTCGCGATCAACGAAGGAATAAACCTTCTCCCAGGAAGACCCGATCAGACTCGGAATCCCGGTTTACAAGACATTTCGACAATGGTAAAACAAGACCAGCAAAGCCGCCCGATGCGCCGACAATCCCGATAGGAGCTGCACATATCTCGTTCTCAGGGCAACACCGGATGAGATATCCTACAAGTAAAACCAGCCCTCGAGTTGCCCCGAGGTGGCCCCGCAGTCTACTCGGTTCGGACCAACACTTAGACAAGCACTGGCCCGGGGGGGCTAAAATAAAGATGACCCTTGGGTTGGCCGACCCAAGGGAAAGGATAGGTGGTGGTGAGGCAAATGGTAAAACCAAGGTTGGGCCATGCTGGAGGAGTTTTATTCAAAGCGAACTGTCAAGGGGTCCCATAAATTACCCGACCGCGTAAGGAACGCAAAATCCGGGAATATAACACCGGTATGACGGAAACTAGGGCGGCAAGAGTGGAACAAAACACTAGGCAAAAGTCCGAGTCTTCCACCCTTTACCAAGTATATAGATGCATTAATAATAAAGAGATATTGTGATATCCCAACCAAAATCTTGTCCACCATGGAGAAATCTTCAACTTCACCTGCAGCTAACAACGCTATAAGAGGGGCTGAGCAAAGCGGTAACATAGCCAAGCAATGGTTTGCATAGGAAAGGTGTCAAAGGTTAGAGGTTCATGGCAATATGGGATGGCTTGATAAACAGGTGATAGATAACGCAGCATAACGATAGAATGATGCAACTAGCATAGCAATGATAGTAGTGAGATCCAGGGTAGCAGTCATCTTGCCTGAAATCCCGCAAGGAAGAAGAACGAGTCCATGAAGAAGACGAACGGATGAAGCCGAACCAACCGTAGACGAACGAATCCTCACGATCGCAACGAAACAGGAACTATCGAAAAGAAGCACACAACAAGGTAAACACACCACACATGAACAAGGCATGATGCACAACAAGCATGATGCATGACAAATCTAGATGAAGCTACTCATGGCAAGAGGTGATGCAAACAAGAGCAACACATCAAGGCAAGTTTAAATGAGGCCGGAAACTACATATAACAATTCCGGTAAATCCTCATATGCATATTTCGAAATTGGTCCAGATCTGAATAAACCTTATGTTCAAGTTGTTAAACATCAAGTTAAGATGCACCAAGATGATCTACATGAGATTCTAGTCAAGTTACATATAAAGTTCATTTAAATCAGAGCTACGGTCTAGAAGATATGAGCAAAACAAGTTAAACATGGCATTGTTGCAAAATGCACCCAAACATCAAGCAAACATCTCAAAACAAGGATGCAACATGATAATATGAAGCTACATGCAAAATCAAGCAAGTTTCATATAGAGCACACTCAAAACGGAGCAACGGTTCAACACACACACTATACGAGTTGTAGCAACAATCTGTCCAAAACAGCAATTAGGCATATTGCAAGCATCAAAACAACATGCTACAGAACCCAACATAATAACTAAATGCATGGGCATGATGTACAGGTAAAGCACAATGAAACATGAACACTGAGCTATCTCCAGAAATCACTAGAACATGCTCAAACACACATGGTAGGATTGGAAGTTATAACAATTTCAGACTTTGCAGAAAATAACATCACGATGCAATGTTCAGAGCTATCAAACAACATGTTACAGGAACTTATCATGGCAAACAAAGGCATGGCACGAATCTACTAATTGCATAGATCAAAAGTCCCTTACTGACCATAAGCCAAAAAGGATCAAAAAATATGATGGCACCCACGTAAACATGGCAAGTTATAATACAGATTTAAACATGGCAGGAACATAATTATGAAGGCATGTACATGAGCTTGTGCAACTCACTACAGAGCAACACATGGCATGGCAAGCCAACCAACAGTAAGAAGGCATGTTTGTGAAGCTAAGCATGGCAATAGCAAGGTCATAGGGTGCATGGATCACTAGCAAAACACATGGGAACAAGTGAACTTAATATTAACAGGCTGACAACAACATTTTGAAGCAACTTTGGAGCAAGATATGAACAAGGTACAGTAAGCTATAAATGCTACCAGGGGCATGTATGGATAGGGCATGATATGTAGATCAAAACATGTTTATAGGACATCTCCAGATTATGCCTAGAATGATTAGTAGCAACATGTTTATATAGCATCACGAAAAAACAGATTCAGCCTAGCAAAACAGCAACATCATGAACCCTACTTAACAAGCTCGATTCACTCACCACAAGTCATTGCATGACAATATAAGCATAGCATCATCAAGAATACATGTTTGTGAAACAAACCAAGTCAAGAACAAGTCCATAGCATGCAAGTATCAACTATAGCAAGCTTGGCCAAATTGAATAACAAGTAAACAATCTGCCAGGAAATATTTTGAGCAAAAGTAGAGCACGAAAATGACATGCTAGACTACTCCATAATTGCAACAAAGGGAATGAATGGATAGACAATAACCACATGTTCAAAACACCCTTACCGAAGTATCTCAAAATATGCATGGATCTCTCTGTAGCATCAAGTTTACGTGGCATCAAAATAACAGCAGAACAGGGACTAAAATCAGCAACAGCACGATGCCTAGTTTGCATGCTTGTGCTAGTTACTACATTGATCACAAAAATACATGGTAAGCACCTCTATAAAGAAGACATGGCATAGTTCAAAACACATGTAGACATCAACCTCATAGGATGCACACATCAATCATGGCAAAAATGACAAAAGAGCTCGTTCTGATAACAGACAGCAGAAAACATCATGAAGCACTATTACAACGATGATTCAGACATCTAGATGACCTCAAATGAATATGATGCAATGGAATGAAATGATGAACTCGTCGAGGCAAACAATTTGACATATTACACGCACGAAACGGAGCAACGAATGTAGAGATACGGCATGATGAACATGGCATGAAAATTACAAAAACTACAGGGACTTAGTGGATTTCGGGGTCAACCTCAAATGGATCTGGATCTGGCGCGGAGGACGAGGCTCGCCGGAGTTGCGGGCTGAGGCGGCCGGAGACGAGGGAGAGGGCGCCGGAGAGGAGGGGTCCGGTGAGGGGGGCGCTGGATCTGGCCTCTCCGCGACCGGATCTGGCTGAGGCGGAGCGGAGGCCGGAGCGAGCACCGAGGCGGCGGGGCGAGCTTGCGGTCGCGAGCGGCGGCGGCCGCGGCGGCAGCCGGCGGAAAGAGGCGCCGGAGGGCGTCGGGCGGCGTGCCGCGGCGGTGGCGGAGCAGTGCGCCGGCGGCGGGGAAGCGGGCGGCGGAGTAGCTCGGGGCGGCGCCGGCGAGGCGCGCCGGCGGGCGAGGGGGGCGAAGGGCGCGGTCGGGCGGCGGCGGGCGCGGTCGGGCCGCGGGGGCCGGAGCGGGCCGAGCGGGCCGGCGGCGGCGCGGGCAGCAGGGTGCCACGTGGCGGTCGGCGATTGGCTGGGGGAGCGGGGCGGACACGTCTGGCGAGATTGGACATGTCCGCCGGGCGAGAGAGAGGTTGATCTAGGGTTTGCCCGAAAATTCGGGGAGAGAGGCCTTTTTATAGGTAGAGGGGGCTAGGAGAGTCCAAATGAGGCACGGTTTTCGCCCACACGATCGTGATCGAACGACCGAGAGCATAGAGGGGAGTTAGATGGGTTTTGGGCCATTTTGGAAGGGGTGTTGGGCTGCAAAGAGAAAGGGGCTTTACGGGTACCCGGTTAACCGTTGGAGTACCAAACGACCTCCGAATGGCATGAAACTTGACAGGCGGTCTACCGGTGGTATACCAAGGCTGCTTGGCAAGACTCGGTCCATTCCGAGAAAGTTTAATACCCACTCACAACAGGAAACGAAAAGGGGAACGCCGGAGGACATAGGAGCGCCGGATCGCAAAACGGACAACAGGGAAAAGGCTCGAATGCATGAGACGAACACGTATGCAATGCAATGCACATGATGACATGATAAAATGCAACACGCAAGCAAATGACATGGCAACAAAGGCGAATAACTGGCAGACACCTGGCGCATGGGATCCGGGGCGTTACAACACTCCTCCACTAACAAGAGATCTCGTCCCGAGATCTTAGGACCGAGATGGAAGGGAAAATGGATGAGGTGAAACAAGAACTCAAGAGAAGAAGCAAAGAATCGAGAGCACTCAAGAAGAAGAGAGGAACAACGAGAATGCCGAGAATCGAAAGCTTAAGGAATTAGATAGACTATGAAAGCACTCGTTCTAACCGGAGTGGTTAGAATGAGAAAAGAAACGAATAAGACTGAAAGGATTTAGGCAGCACTCCGACTGAACATGGAGAGGATCGAATCATGAACTAGAGAAGATGGAATGATACTTGATTTACTCTTGAAGAATGAATTAAATCATGAAGAACAACCGTGAAGAACTCCGTTGACAAAAAAGGATGATGAGATAGAATGAAAGGATGAAAGAATAAAATGAGGCTTGCTATGATTTAGATGGAGGTTCCGACAAAATGGCTGAGGAAATTTGAACTCCGGAAGAGAAATGATGAAAAGACCTGGGACTAGAATTGATTCCTCACGAACAAACTCCGAAGGAAGGGATTACTCACTCTGATGAAATAAGAATAAGATTTATTGTATGCTTGTCCTTCATCAAATCAAATTGATGACCAACAATGGATTTTGCATACTACTTATTCTTCTTGAAAAGGATTGAGAAGTGACATGCCGCAAACTTGAGAAAGTCTTCATGAACCACCGGTAGGATTGGAAAGAACAAACGGATTAATATGATAATCAAAGAAAACGAATGTTGAACGAACCACCGTAAGAAATGAAAAAGAACGAACAAAAGAGAAAGAATCGTCGGGAAGAATTAGAAGAACAAATATGCTTGAGGGGATTTAGATGCAAAAGGACAAAGAGATCATGAACTGATTAAAGAACACTTGAACGAAGCACCGGGATAATTGGATAACGATAGCTGAAATGATGAGGGCGAAGAATTCTTCTGGAAAGATGGCCTCCGGTGAAAAGAAATGGAAAAACAACTCCTGACAAACTCCGGATGGGTAAGAAAAGAATCTCTGACAAATGGAATAATTCGATAGGATAACAAGAAGCTAGAACCGTGAATCTTCAGAAGAACAAGAAAGAATTAGAGGAAAAACTCTTCTTCGGTCTTCAAATGACGACGAGAAACACCACCAAAATTACTGAGATACTCCGGTAGAACGAAAACCGAAAAGGTTGAGCCAACAATGAAAATAATTTGAACGAGATCTTGGAGAAGGCATGTGACTGATGAAATCCATTCTTACGTCACACTTGAAAAGAATTTGAGAATAACTCCGGGGGAATTAGAAGAGTCAGGTAAGATCCTGGGAAAAGACCTGTGGGTTAGGGCCCACTAACAGAAAACACCATTGAAAAGGATTGTTAAACAGATAGATGATGCACCGGAACAATTGAAATATTTGAATGAGGTGACAACCTCGAATTAATTCGAACACAGACGAATCTCCTGAGATGTCTTGAACACTCCGGAAGGATAAACTGGCGAGAGACGAACGAGCACGGAAAACACTTGAGCTGAGTGAAAGAATACGATCAACACCGAAAAACTTGAATTGAATCCACCGGAAAAAGAAAAGGGATGAAGAATGACGTCCGAGATGAGAATTCGCCGGTTGAAATGATTGAGGGAAGACTGAAGAGGCTCCACACGAATGAAATTGATGCTCGACAGAGAGTCAGACTCCGGAAAGAAAAGGGTGGGAGGGCGGGAAAAACAAAGGCAACTCGGAAGGATAAATCGACGAATCTCTTGAAGAGAAAAACACCAGTTGAAATCATTGAGGAAAGAAAGCAAAGATTTCACACGAGTAGGATGGATACTCGATTACGGACTCCGGTTCCGAGAAGAAGAAGGGTGGGCGGGTGGGAAAGAAAACAACTAAGGATTGAACTCAAAGACGAAGCGGCTCGAGTCGACTTGACGAGAAATGCATCGGATCAAAAGAGCTGAGAACCAACAATCCAGAAAACCAACTGCGTGATCCTAAAGAAAAATTTGAAGGGGAAGAGAAGTAATTCAAAACACCTACGTCAAGATTCCTCACCAGAGCGATGAAGGGGGCTGAGGAGTAAAAAGAATCCTACTCTCCGATATATATAATCCTAAGACTCAAAATAGTTTTTTTCTAGACTCAACAACGACCAACAATCAAGGGGGCTCCTATGGTCGGTCGAGGCTCTGATACCAACTTGTCACGCCCAATATGCGACCCTATCCAAAAGGAACTCGAAGGTCCCACCAAGGATAGACCCGCATATTGAAACGCTTTTGCAAGGTGGATATCATTACATCAACATTACATAATAGATGGGGATACATACATAAGTTATACAATGCCACACGAGTACAACATCACAATACATAGAGCATCATCCAACTACGGACGAAACACAAACAAAAACTCAAACGACATCCACCCTGCTAGCCCAGGCTGCCGACCTGGAACCTATCCCCTGATCGAAGAAGCAGAAGAAGAACTCAACGCAAACAAGCATCGCTCTCGCGTCATGATCATCGCACAACCTGCACCTTCAACTGTTGTTGTAGTAATCTGTGAGCCACGAGGACTCAGCAATCCCATTACCATGGGTATCAAGACTAGCAAAGCTTAAAGGGAAAGGAAGGGGTAAAGTGGTGAGGCTGCAGCAGCGACTAAGTATATATGGTGGCTAACATACACAAATAAGAGCGGGAAGAGAGCAAGCGGAACGGTCGTGAAGCTAGCAATGATCAAGAAGTGATCCTGAACTCCTACTTACGTCAAACATAACCCAGAAACCGTGTTCACTTCCCGGACTCCGCCGAAAAGAGACCATCACGGCTACACACACTGTTGATGTGTTTTAATTCGGATCTGGTGTCAAGTTATCTACAACCGGACATTAACAAATTCCCATCTGCCTATAACCGCAGGCACGGCTTTCGAAAGATTATACCCTGCAGGGGTGTCCCAACTTAGCCCATGATAAGCTCTCGCGATCAACAAAGGAATAGACCTTCTCCCAGGAAGACCCGATCAGACTCAGAATCCTGGTTTATAAGACATTTCGACAATGGTAAAACAAGACCAGCAAAGCCGCCCGATGCACCGACAATCCCGATAGGAGCTGCACATATCTCGTTCTCAGGGCAACACCGGATGAGACATCCTACGAGTAAAACCAGCCCTCGAGTTGCCCCGAGGTGGCCCCGCAGTCTACTCGGTTCGGACCAACACTTAGACAAGCACTGGCCCGGGGGGGCTAAAATAAAGATGGCCCTTGGGTTGGCCGACCCAAGGGAAAGGATAGGTGGTGGTGAGGCAAATGGTAAAACCAAGGTTGGGCCTTGCTCGAGGAGTTTTATTCAAAGCGAACTGTCAAGGGGGTCCCATAAATGAACCGACCGCGTAAGGAACGCAAAATCCGCGAACATAACACCGGTATGACGGAAACTAGGGCGGCAAGAGTGGAACAAAACACTAGGCAAAAGGCCGAGTCTTCCACCCTTTACCAAGTATATAGATGCATTAATAATATAAGAGATATTGTGATATCCCAACCAAAATCCTGTCCACCATGGAGAAATCTTCAACTTCACCTACAGCTAACAACGCTATAAGAGCGGCTGAGCAAAGCGGTAACATAGCCAAGCAATGGTTTGCATAGGAAAGGTGTCAAAGGTTAGAGGTTCATGGCAATATGGGATGGCTTGATAAACAGGTGATAGGTAACGCAGCATAGTGATAGAACGAAGCAACTAGCATAGCAATGATAGTAGTGAGATTCAGGGTAGCGGTCATCTTGCCTGAAATCCCGCAAGGAAGAAGAACGAGTCCATGAAGAAGACGAACGAATGAAGCCGAACCAACCGTAGACGAACGAATCCTCACGATCGCAACGAAACAGGAACTATCGAAAAGAAGCACACAACAAGGTAAACACACCACACATGAACAAGGCATGATGCACAACAAGCATGATGCATGACAAATCTATATGAAGCTACTCATGACAAGAGATGATGCAAACAAGAGCAACACATCAAGGCAAGTTTAAATGAGGCCGGAAACTACATATAACAATTACGGTAAATCCTCATATGCATATTTCGAAATTGGTCCAGATCTGAATAAACCTTATGTTCAAGTTGTTAAACATCAAGTTAAGATGCACCAAGATGATCTACACGAGATTCTAGTCAAGTTACATATAAAGTTCATTTAAATCGGAGCTACGGTCTAGAAGATATGAGCAAAACAAGTTAAACATGGCATTGATGCAAAATGCACCCAAACATCAATCAAACACCTCAAAACAAGGATGCAACATGATAATATTAAGCTACATGCAAAATCAAGCAAGTTTCGTATAGAGCACACTCAAAACGGAGCAACAGTTCAACACACACACTCTATACGAGTTGTAGCAACAATCTGTCCAAAACAGCAACTAGGCATATTGCAAGCATCAAAACAACATTCTACAGAACCCAACATAATAACTAAAGGCATGGGCATGATGTACAGGTAAAGCACAATGAAACATGAACACTGAGCTATCTCCAGAAATCACTAGAACATGCTCAAACACACATGGTAAGATTGCAAGTTATAACAATTTCAGACTTTGCAGAAAATAACATCACGATGCAATGTTCAGAGCTATCAAACAACATGTTACAGGAACTTATCATGGCAAACAAAGGCATGGCATGAATCTACTAATTGCATAGATCAAAAGTCCCTTATGACCATAAGCCAAAAAGGATCAGAAAATATGATGGCACCCACGTAACCATGGCAAGTTATAATACAGATTTAAACATGGCAGGAACATAATTATGAAGGCATGTAGATGAGCTTGTGCAACTCACTACAAAGCAAAACATGGCATGGAAAGGCAACCAACAGTAAGAAGGCATGTTTGTGAAGCTAAGCATGGCAATAGCAAGGTCATAGGGTGCATGAACCTAATATTAACAGGCTGACAGCAACATTTTGAAGCAACTTTGGAGCAAGATATGAACAAGGTACAGCAAGCTATAAATGCTACCAGGGGCATGTATGGATAGGGCATGATATGTAGATCAAAACATGTTTATAGGACATCTCCAGATTATGCCTAGAATGATTAGTAGCAACATGTTTATATAGCATCATGAAAAAACAGATTCAGCCTAGCAAAACAGCAACATCATGAACCCTACTTAACAAACTCGATTCACTCACCACAAGTCATTGCATGACAATATAAGCATAGCATCATCAAGAAGACATGTTTGTGAAACAAACCAAGTCAAGAACAAGTCCATAGCATGGAAGTATCAACTTTAGCAAGCTTGGCCAAATTGAATAACAAGTAAACAATCTTCCAGGAAATATTTTGAAGCAAAAGTAGAGCACGAAAATGACATGCTAGACTACTCCATAATTGCAACAAAGGGCATGAATGGATAGACAATAACCACATGTTCAAAACACCCTTACTGAAGTATCTCAAAATATGCATGGATCTCTCTGTAGCATCAAGTTTACGTGGCATCAAAATAACAGCAGAACAGGACTACAATCAGCAACATCACGATGCCTAGTTTGCATGCTTGTGCTAGTCATCACATTGATCACAAAAATACATGGTAAGCACCTCTGTAAAGAAGACATGGCATAGTTCAAAACACATGTAGACATCAACCTCATAGGATGCACACATCAATCATGGCAAAAATGACAAAAGAGCTCGTTCTGATAACAGACAACAGAAAACATCATGAAGCACTATTATAATGACGATTCAGGCATCTAGATGACCTCAAATGAATATGATTCAATGGAATGAAATGATGTACTCGTCGAGACGAACAATTTGACATATTACACGCATGAAACGGAGCTACAGATGTAGAGATACGGCATGATGAACATGGCATGAAAATTACAAAAACTACGGGGACTTAGTGGATTTCGGGGTCAACCTCAAACGGATCTGGATCTGGCGCGGAGGACGAGGCTCGCCGGAGTTGCGGGCTGAGGCGGCCGGAGATGAGGGAGAGGGCGCCGAAGAGGAGGGGGCCGGCGAGGGGGGCGCTGGATCCGGCCTCTCCGCGGCCGGATCTGGCCGGGGCGGAGCGGAGGCCGGAGCGAGCACCGAGGCGGCGGGGCGAGCTTGAGGTCGCGGGCGGCGGAGGCGGCGGCGGCTGCGGCGGCGGCCGGCGGAAGGAGGCGCCGGAGGGCGTCGGGCGGCAGGGAGGCGGGCGGCGTGCCGCGGTGGTGGCGGAGCAGTGCGCCGGCGGCGGGGAAGCGGGCGGCGCGGGGCGGCGGAGCAGCTCGGGGCGGTGCCGGCGAGGCGCGCCGGCGGGCGAGGGCGGTGGCGGGCGCGGTCGGGCCGCGGGGGCCGGAGCGGGCCGAGCGGGCCGGCGGCGGCGCGGGCAGCAGGGCGCCATGTGGTGGTCGGCGATTGGCTGGGGGAGCGGGGCGGACACGTCCGGCGAGATTGGACATGTCCGGCAGGCGAGAGAGAGGTTGATCTAGGGTTTGCGTGAAAATTCGGGGAGAGAGGCCTTTTTATAGGTAGAGGGGGTTAGGAGAGTCCAAATAAGGCACGGTTTTCGCTCACACGATCGTGATCGAACGACCGAGAGCATAGAGGGGAGTTAGATGGGTTTTGGGCCATTTTGGAAGGGGTGTTGGGCTGCAAAGAGAAAGGGGCTTTACGGTTACCTGGTTAACCGTTGGAGTACCAAACGACCTCCGAATGGCACGAAACTTGACAGGCGGTCTACCGGTGGTATACCAAGGCCGCTTCGAAAGACTCGGTCCATTCCGAGAAAGTTTAATACCCACTCACAACAGGAAATGAAAAGGGGAACGCCGGAGGACATAGGAGCGCCGGATCGCAAAACGGACAACAGGGAAAAGGCTCGAATGCATGAGACGAACACGTATGCAATGCAATGCACATGATGACATGATAAAATGCAACACGCAAGCAAATGACATGGCAACAAAGACGAATAACTGGCAGACACCTGGCGCATCGGATCCGGGGCGTTACACCCACTTAGATAGACATCCCTCTAATCATCTAAGTGATCACGTGATCCAAATCAACTAAACCATGTCCGATCATCACGTGAGATGGAGTAGTTTTCAATGGTGAACATCACTATGTTGATCATATCTACTATATGATTCACGCTCGACCTTTCGGTCTCAGTGTTCCGAGGCCATATCTGTATATGCTAGGCTCGTCAAGTTTAACCTGAGTATTCCGCGTGTGCAACTTTTGTGCACCCGTTGTATTTGAACGTAGAGCCTATCACACCCGATCATCACGTGGTGTCTCAGCACGAAGAACTTTCGCAACGGTGCATACTCAGGGAGAACACTTATACCTTGAAATTTAGTGAGAGATCATCTTATAGTGCTACCGTCAATCAAAGCAAAATAAGATGCATAAAGGATAAACATCACATGCAATAAATATAAGTGATATGATATGGCCATCATCATCTTGTGCTTGTGATCTCCATCTCCGAAGCACCATCATGATCACCATCGTCACCGGCGCGACACCTTGATCTCCATCATAGCATCGTTGTCGTTTCGCCACCTATTGCTTCTACGACTATCACTACCGCTTAGTGATAAAGTAAAGCAATTACAGGGCGATTGCATTGCATACAATAAAGCGACAACCATATGTCTCCTGCCAGTTGCTGATAACTTTGTTACAAAACATGATCATCTCATATAATAAAATATAGCATCATGTCTTGACCATGTCACATCACAACATGCCCTGCAAAAACAAGTTAGACATCCTCTACTTTACTGTTGCAAGTTTTATGTGGCTGCTACGGGCTGAGCAAGAACCGTTCTTACCTATGCATCAAACCACAACGATAGTTCATCAAGTTAGTGCTGTTTTAACCTTCTCAAGGACAGGGTGTAGCCACACTCAGTTCAACTAAAGTTGGAGAAACTGACATCCGCCAGCCACCTATGTGCAAAGCACGTTGGTAGAACCAGTCTCGCGTAAGCGTACGCGTAATGTCGGTCCGGACCGCTTCATCCAACAATACCGCCGAACCAAAGTATGACATGCTGGTAAGCAGTATGACTTGTATCGCCCACAACTCACTTGTGTTTTACTCGTGCATATAACATCTATGCATAAAACCTGGCTCTGATACAACTGTTGGGGAACGTAGTAATTTCAAAAAAATTCCTACACACACGCAAGATCATGGTGATGCATAGCAATGAGAGGGGAGAGTGTATCTTAATACCCTTGAAAATCGCTAAGCGGAAGCGTTTATCAACGCGGTTGATGTAGTCGTACACCTTCACGATCCGCCCCGATCAAGTACCGAAGGTACGGCACCTCCGCGTTCAGCACACGTTCAGCTCGATGACGTCCTCGCCTTCTCGATCCAGCAAGACGGGCGAAGTAGTAGATGAGTTCCGGCAGCACGACGGCGTGGTGACGGTGTTGGTGAGGAACAATCTCCGCAGGGCTTCACCTAAGCACTACGGAAACTATGACGGAGGATAAACTAGAGAGGACGGGGTTGCCGGCACACGGCTTGGTGTTTCTTGATGTGTCTTTGGTGCTAGCCCTGTCCCTCTATTTATATGTTGAGCCTTGGGGTCGAAACTTGGAGTAAAATCCTCCACAAAGTCGGTTTCACCCGAAAGGCAAGAGTCCTTCTCGGACTCCAGGGCCAGACGCCAGGGACCCCGGCGTCTGGCCTCTGGACTCCGCAAAACTTCCTTTTGCGCTTTCCAAAAACCTTGTGGGCTTTCCCCTTTGGCCCAAATAACGTGTTCTCGTACCCAAACATTTCGGGAAACATCCGGAACCTCTTCCGGTAAATTTCGGAACCCTTCCGGAGACCAAACAACATTATCCCATATATTAAACTTCATCTCCGGACCATTCCGGAGTTCCTCGCCATGTCCATGATCTCATCCGGGACTCCGAACAACATTCGGTCACCAACATACAAAAATCATATAATACTATATCGTCAACGAACATTAAGCGTGTGGACCCTACGGGTTCGAGAACTATGTAGACATGACCGAGACACTTCTCTAGTCAATAACCAATAGCGGAACCTGGATACCCATATTGGCTCCACATATTCTACGAAGATCTTTATCGGTCGAACCGCATAACAACATACGTTTGTTCCCTTTGTCATCGGTATGTTACTTGCCCGAGATTCGATCGTCGGTATCTCAATACCTAGTTCAATCTCGTTACCAGTAAGTCTCGTTACTCGTTATGTAATGCATCATCCCGCAACTAACTTATTAGCTACATTTGCTTGCAAGGCTTATAGTGATCTGCATTACCGAGAGGGCCCAGAGATACCTCTCCGACAATCGGAGTGACAAATCCTAATCTCGAAATACGCCAACCCAACAAGTACCTTCGGAGACACCTGTAGAGCACCTTTATAATCACCCAGTTACGTTGTGACGTTTGGTAGCACACAAAGTGTTCCTCCGGTAAACTGGAGTTGCATAATCTCATAGTCATAGGAACATGTATAAGTCATGAAGAAAGCAATATCAACATACTAAACGATCAAGTGCTAAGCTAATGGAATGGGTCAAGTCAATCACATCATTCTCCTAATGATGTGATCCCGTTAATCAAATGACAACTCATGTCTGTGGCTAGGAAACTTAACCATCTTTGATTAACGAGATAGTCAAGTAGAGGCATACTAGTGACACTATGTTTGTCTATATATTCACACATGTATTATGTTTCCGGTTAATACAATTCAAGCATGAATAATAAACATTTATCATGAAATAAGGAAATAAATAATGACTTTATTATTGCCTCTAGGGCATATTTTTCATGGAGTCATGTTGAAGGTGGAGCTAGATTGAGGGGCTACGGTGTAAGGATTCAGAGAATCGAAGCCTATTCATCGGGAAAAAGCGAGTGACGCATAGTTCGGACTGGAGCCCATTGGTCTGATGGAAACGTGATACTCGTCATTGATCGATGAAAATTGATGGTACTCTACAGTGGGAATTGAGTGGAGTGGTTTCGCGACCCTTGAGACTCGACCGGGATAGCGGAGGCTCGACGCGGTAATAGCGGCGAGGCCTGCGGTTATGCACGGAGCATGGCGACGGACCAAGGCTGTGGTGGTCATACATGTGGTGAGACAACTGCAAATTTACCTCGGGATGACTACAAGCAATGGTGAAATTCCTTCAAGTTTCAGATAGATAGTCAAGAAAGGAACGATGATGTTGAGTTCAGGTAATTAACTCTTATGTGTGACACCAATATGTGAGTTGTTCACATTCACGCGGGTTTGATCAGTGTGTGATGTCGTAACAGGTCCCTGAGATCATGAGCAGTTTGAGTTAAATGACGAAGGGACACCCTAACTTTTTGAGCTTGAATATCAAGACAACGATATCCTTTAGTTTGTGTCAATAGCTGCTCTGTTGTCTCTCCTCTCCTTCAAGGAATGGCCGCTAGGGTTTCTGCCTCTCGGCGGCAGCGGCGCCGATATGCCACGTCTCCTGTGGCTTTAGGACCATGGGTGCATGGTGGATCCCGGCTCTTGCCAGCGGGAGGGCTCCATTTTTTGGTGCTTCTTCAAGTTTTCTTAGGGTTTGTGTCCTGCTCAGGAAGACGAGACGACGACAGCTTCTTGAAGATGGGATATGGTTCTCCCCGCCTAGCCCCCGTCTCGATGGTGCGTCTAGCTTCATCGGAGGGCGTGTGGAGATGTGTCTCCGGCGGATCTCGAGGGATAAGGTCGGTGATTATCTTTGGTGGATCTTCTCAGATCCAGTCTTTGTTCGTCTTTGTTCATGTGTGTTCAGGTTGGATCCTTTCGATCTAAGCTTCTCATCATTGGCGGCGGGTGTTGTTCTGGTGCGTTGGTCCTATGGGGCCTAGCACGATGACTTCCCGACTGTCTACTACAACAAGTTTTGCCCGGCTCCGGTGAGGGAGGGGCAATGATGGTGGCGCGCCTTCGGCTCGTTTCAGCGCCGCTAGATGGTTCTACGAATCTGGATGTAATTTTTATTATTTCTGGTGTTTGCTGTACCGCCATGATTGAAGATGAATAGATTGTAAGTTTCTAAAAAAAAACAGCGATATCATTTACGTTCAAGTGGCTACCCAAGATAAACACAAC
Organism: Triticum aestivum; assembly: GCF_018294505.1. Lineage (NCBI taxonomy): Eukaryota > Viridiplantae > Streptophyta > Magnoliopsida > Poales > Poaceae > Triticum > Triticum aestivum. Next base: position 739,371,156 of record NC_057813.1, read on the forward strand.
GAGAAGAATGAGGGGATAGTTTGTGAAGCATTCCCCTAAAAAAATTCTAAAATTGGTCACATTTTTTTAAAAGAAAATCAGATATTTAAGCGTGCGCACACAAGCTGGCCTCGTCCCAACGCGCTACCATCCCTGCCGTCGCACGTGCAAAGCAAGCCTAAATCAAACACACAAGCAAGCACCTCGATTGACCTATAGTAGCTAGCAAGATGTGCACGTGTAGCTTTTTTTTAGTGGCAGCGGTCAAACTCTTTTGAGTGTGTAGTTGTACGCGTCGGTAGATTTCTTGTGTATATACTGTAAAAAAAACCCAAAAAGAACTAATAGGCGGACCACAAAAAAACTAATAGAGGGACCACTATCCATATGAAAAATCCACTTCAACATGCAACCATGTATCTCCGTCCGGGTTTATTGGACATCATTATATTCAGCATAAAAATATCACAATCTTCTTAAGTGCCACTAAAACACTAATTGTATGTAAGATTTGATTAATTGGGCTGCTCCCATCATCAATGGTGAATTGCGTGTAAGAATTTATTAATTAGGCCGGTGAATTTACACCTTAAAAAGTAGGCCAGTAAATTCTTGTCTGTGTACTATGTGTAGAGCTGGCCGTCTCCCTAACAGCTATGAATTTCTATGCGTGTACAACATGTGCGTGTCCCCAGGCTGACAGTGCCTACGTTCTTATGAATTGGGCTTTTGCATCAAAATGTGTCCTAGTAGGACTTTGTTTCTCTTTTTACATGGGTAGCTAGCTTTTGGGTCCGAGCCAAACAAGCATGCCGATACCTATTCAAACACAGGTGCGTTGGCTTTTTTTTCTCCCGGCTGCCTTATTATCTTTCACCCCGAATCAAACTTGCATAAGCTAAAACAGGCATTGTGTGGACGTGTGCTACTCGGCCTCTTCTTCTTCTTGTTTGACTGCTTGCCATGGAAAGGTGCGTGTCCGTGTCATATTCTCCTTTATTTTTTTTCCTTTTTTCACAGGCGCTTGAGATTTTTTTTTGGGTCCATGTACAGATGAATCTAAGCCGTTTATAAATAACTTAAATCTACAGCGGTCAATCATCACCGTTCGTTTTCTATCATTTTAATAATATAATAGAGGATTACGCAAATGTTTCTTAACTTTTATATTTCATTAACTTAAATATTTTATGTTTCTTTCATGATTTTTACTTGGTATTTTCCTTTTTATTTTCCCCCTCTACTTTTAGCTCTACAAATTTTTCGGGGAAACTATTTTTAATTTTATTTTTTCATTAACTTAAAATGAAAAACATTAAAAGAATGGCAAATTATTCCGTGGCGTATGGTGTATTTCAAACTCATTCATAGCATATATTAAAAAAATGTATTGATCGCATATTTCACAAAATATATAACTTCTATTCAAAAAACATTCACCTCGGATTCAAAACATGTGTATCATTCTATTGTAGAAACAAACTTTGCATACCTCAAAATTGTTCATCACGTATTAATGAAATTATCGCCATGTATTTAAAAAATGTGTCTCGCATATTTAAAAAATATTCACAATTTATTTGGAAAATGTTCTTTCCATTATTCAAACTTGTATGTCCTGTATTTAAACATGTACATTATGTATTTGAAAAATGTACACCATTTATTCAAGACATGATTTTCATGCATTTGAAAAATATTCCTCGCTTATTCACAAACTATTTGTAACATATTTGAAAAATATGTTCATTTCCTATTTGAAAAATGTTTGTCGTGTATTTCGAAATTGTTGACAGCATGATCAATAATATGTTCATTGCATATTTAATAAAAAATCACCACATATTGCAAAAAAAATTATCGCTTATTGATTAAATGTTCATCGTATTATTTATAGATGTTCATCGCATATTTAAAAATATTAACCACATATTCAGAAAAAAATATGAGGTACTTAGAAATGTCCACCCCATATGGTAACAATGTTCATCCTGTCCTTCAAAAATATTTTTATATTAAAATAAATCTTATATTATATTTTAAATAATTATTTGTCCTAAAAAATACTTAGAACAAGGAAATGGAAACAAAAATAGTGTGAACGCACGCACACAAAAAGTTTTATCCCATACAGGTGAGTATTTTGATTAAACTGGTGCATTTTTTCTTCAATTATGTAAACCAAGAGGAAGCAACTAGAAGGTAAAGAATAATCAGCGGACCGTACAATTTTTTTTAGGGGAACCAACAAACTGTATGTAGCCTGTAAAAAAACGTTCATGTAATTAAAAGATGTGCTCATGTAAATTGAAAACGGTCCTGCAATTTTAGGAAGTGTTCACAACTTGTAAAAGTATATTCATGGAACTTTAAAAAGTATTCACGCATTTTAGTAAAAGGTTCATTTAATATTTAAAAAAGGTTTCACCTATATAAAAAAATCAAGTAATTATAAAAAGTGTAATTAAAACAAAGCAAAACCGGAAAATGTCGGATGCAACAAAAAAAACAAATGCATGCCATTTTGTCCAGGGAATTAGGCTGGAATGAGTAGGAGGATACACACCGCTAAACTTTAGAGGGGGGCAAGTAGAAAATGCTTGTTTTTCTAAAAAAAGGTACAAATCCAAGCGCTCATACATACACACATGCACTCACTCCTATGAACACGCACACACATCCTACCCATATGAGCATCTTTGAGAGACTGAGCCGACATATCATCTTGAGATTTACGAAGTCACCGTAGGTGCTTCCTCGTCGATGGGAACGTCTCCTCCCACTGAAAGTTACTAGTAGAAAAAGGGCCTAATGTTCAACTCTTTAGTCCCGGTTTGTAATAGAACCGGCACTAATATGAACATTAGTGCCGGTTCCAACGGCTAGGTGGGCGGCTCTCATTAGTACCGGTTCGTGGCGAACCTTTAGTACCAGTTCGTGCCACGAACCAGTACTAAAGAGGTGGTGGCAGGACGGTGTCAGGCTGCGGCCCCACCATGACCTATAGTACCGGTTCATTCCACGAATCGGGACTAGAAGTTCACCTTTAGATATCACTATATATAATGCTTCTTCCTGCCCGAGCCGAAGCGCTCTGTTCTTCCCCTCCTCTCTGTTTTCTTCCCCTCTTGCTCGATCTTCCACCTCCATTTTTGCCAAAATTTTCCAACATTTGAAGGCACCCCATCCATCCAAGTGATCACAAATGTTAGCAACTTTGTACTTTCATCTCTCATTGCTAGATTAGCTCTTGCAATGCTCTATAAGTATAGTGATTTGTGGGTTTTTAGTTTGGGAGGAATTATATGTTGTAGTTTATTTGATTTATATGCAATTTGAGGTCAAAATAACTCTTAGTTTGCATATGTAGGTGTGGTTTACTTATTGCCTTCCCGTCTCTGTCCTAACCACCGTCAATCGCCCGCACCGTCCCGTCGCCGGCACCACCTTGTGGTGAGCCTCTTGTTCTCTTTTTAATATAAGAAAAAAAATCATGTTTGTGTTATTTAAATATATAGTTACTTGTATAATTATCTTACCCGTACGTTGTTTGTTATACATAGTGCCATGGTTTTGATATCCGTCACCGTCGGCCCTCGTCCGGTTTATGATTCGAATGTGGTATATTCTCTTTTATAACTATTTCTTGCATTTCATGTTTATGACAAATTATGCCCATCAAGTTGACATAGATATTTTTACCTAGGAGGTATGTGAACCGGAAATTCCAACCGACCCTATCGTCGAGAGGTTAAATTTAGTTGAAAAAGAAAATGAGTATTTGAAAAAAATTGAAAATAATTGAGGGGGAGAAGATGGAATTGGAGTTGCATATTGACGATGTCGTTGATGATCACAAGATCAAGATGGAGAAAATGCGCATGAAGATTAGAAAGATTAGAAAATACGACATCGATAGTGAGGCTTGATATCATTATGCTGTTGGATCAATTGTTACCTTAGTTGTGAGCTTGATCGCATTTGTTGTTGCATTTAAATGCTTTAGCTAGAGAGTTATTTGTGTGTTGTTTTATGAGAATAAGTGTTGTATGAACTTGTATTAATTTGTTCTTTTCGGTGCTGTGTAAATGAAGATGAGCCGGCAATGGATGTACGATGACCGATGCTCTCCCCAGTTCATTAATGGCGTCCATACTTTTCTACTTGCGGCTGAAGCAAACAAGCGGGCGGATGGTTTTATGCCTTGTCCATGTGCTCACTGTAAGAATGATCTGAATTACTCTAAGTCAAGAACCATTCACGTCCACCTGTTTGAATCTGGTTTCACGCCCCACTATAATGTTTGGACCAAGCACGGATAAAGAGGGGTTATGATGGGAGACAATGAAGAAGAAGATAAAGAGGATGGCTATCCTGGCCATGGGTTCCCTGAATACGATGGTACAACAATGGGGGAAGAAGCTGAGCCGGCAATGCAGGAAGAAGCTGAAGAAGAGGCATCAGATGAGCTTGCTGATGATCTAGGTTGGGCCATTGCCGATGCAAAGAGAAACTGCGCAATTGAAAAGGAGAAGAAGTTGCAGCGCATGTTAGAGGATCACAAGAAATTTTTGTACCCTAATTGCGAAGCTGACAAGAAAAAGTTGGGCACCACACTGAAATTGTTGCAATGGAAGGCAAAGAATGGTGTATCTGACAAGGGATTTGGAAAGTTGCTGATAATGTTAGATAAGATGCTTCCAAAGGACAACGAATTGCCCGAGAGTATGTACGAGCAAAGAAGGATGTCTGCCCTCTAGGATTAGAGGTGCAGAAGATACAAGCATGCCCTAATGACAGCATCCTCTACCGCGGTGAGTACGAGGATTTGAACATGTGCCCAGTATGTGGTGCATTGCGCTATAAGATCAGCCGCGATGACCCTGGTGATGTCGAGGGAGAGCGCCCTAGGAAGAAGATTCCTGCCAAGGTGATGTGGTATGCTCCTATAATACCACGGTTGAAATATTTGTTCCAAAAAAAGAGCATGCTAAGTCGATGCGATGGCACAGAGAAGACCTTAAGAAAGACGGGAAGTTGAGAGTACCCGCTGACGGATCGTAGTGGAGAAAAATCAAGAGAAAGTACTGGGAGGACTTTGCAGGTGACGCAAGGAACGTATGGTTTGGTCTAAACGCAGATGGCATTAATCCTTTTGGGGAGCAGAGCAACAACCATAGCACCTGGCCGGTGACTCTATGTATGTATAATCTTCCTCCTTGGTTGTGCATGGAGCGGAAGTTCATTATGATGCCAGTGCTCATCCAAGGGCCTAAGCAACCCGGCAACGACATTGATGTGTACCTAAGTCCATTAGTTGAAGAACTCTTACATCTGTGGAATGAAAAAGATGTACGTGCGTGGGGTGAGCACAAACAGGAAGAATTTGACCTACATGCGTTGCTGTTTGTGACCATTAATGATTGGACTGCTCTCAATAACCTTTCAGGACAGGCAAACAAGGGATACCGCGCATGCACGCACTGTTTGGATGATACCGACAGTATATGTTTGGATAATTGTAAGAAGAATGTGTACCTGGGACATCGTCGATTTCTTCTGAGCAGGCATCCCTTAAGAAAGAAAGGCAAGCATTTCAAAGGTGAGGTAGATCAGCGGACGAAGCCTCGCCACCATACCGGTGATGATGTACATGATATGGTCAAGGATTTGAAGGTAATTTGGAAAGGCTCCTTGAGGGAGTCCTGGATTAGGGGGTGTACGGATAGCCAGACTACCATCATCAACCGAACTATCATCGGCCGGACTATCATCATCGACCGGACTCCAAGACTATGAAGATACAAGATTGAACACTTCGTCCCGTGTCCGGATGGGACTTTCCTTGGCGTGGAAGGCAAGCTTGGCGATACGGATACGTAGATCTCCTACCATTGTAACTGACTCTATGTAACCCTAGCCCTCTCCGGTGTCTATATAAACTGGATGGCTCTAGTCCGTAGGACACAACAACAACCACTACAACCATACCATAGGCTAGCTTCTAGGGTTTAGCCTCCTTGATCTCGTGGTAGATCCACTCTTGTAAACATCCACAATATCAATATCAATCAAGCAGGACGTAGGGTTTTACCTCCATCAAGAGGGCCCGAACCTGGGTAAAACATCGTGTCCCTTGTCTCCTGTTACCATCCGCCTAGACGCACAGTTCGGGACCCCCTACCCGAGATCCGCCGGTTTTGACACCGACATTGGTGCTTTCATTGAGAGTTCCTCTGTGTCGTCACCGATAGGCTTGATGGCCTCTTCAATCGACAACGACGCAGTCCTGGGTGAGACTTTTCTCCCCGGACAGATCTTCGTATTCGGCGGCTTCGCACTGCGGGCCAACTCACTTGGCCATCTGGAGCAGATCGAAAGCTACGCCCCTGGCCGTCAGGTCAGGTTTGGAAGCCTAAACTTCACGGCCGATATCCGCGGGGACTTGATCTTCGATGGATCTGAGCCACAGCCGAGCGTGCCGCGCTGTCACGATGGGCACGACCTAACTCTGCCGCCGGACAGCACCTTGGAGGCCGCACACGAATCCGCTCCGACCCATAGTCCGGAGCCGATCGCTCAGATCGAGGACGGATGGCTGGACACCGCCTCGGGAGCTGCAACTTCTACGGCGATGGAGCCGAACACTTACCTTGTCCCGCATAAAGCTCATGACTCCGAGGTGCCGGACTCTCTGCCGGACTCCGAACCTCCTGCGCCCCTGCCAGTCGAATCCGATTGGGCGCCGATCATGGAATTCACCGCTGCGGACATCTTTCAGCACTCACCCTTCGGCGATATCTTAAATTCGCTGAAGCATCTCTCGCTATCCGGAGAGCCCTGGCCGAACTACGGCCAGGATGGTTGGGACGCGGACGACGAAGAAATTCAGAGCCCACCCACCACCCACTTCGTAGCCACCGTCGACGATCTAACCGACGTACTCGACTACGACTCCGAAGACATCGACGGTATGGACGACGATGCCGGAGACTATCAAGAACCAGTGCCTACAGGACACTGGAAGACCACCTCGTCATACGACATATACATGGTGGACACCCCAAAAGATGGGGACGGCGAAGAAGCAACGGAGGCCGATTCCTTAAAGAAACAGCCCAAGCGCCGACGTCAGCGGCGCCGCTCTAAATCCCGCCACAGCAAGAATGGAGATTCCGGCACAGGAGATAATAACACCCCAGAAAGTGCCGAAGACAACCCCCTCCAGCACGATCCAGCGCAGGAGGAGGCAGAAGCAAGCCCTCACGAGAGGGCGGCAGACGAAGAGGTCGAGGATGATAATTACTTACCTCCCTCCGGAGACGAGGCAAGCCTCGACGACGACGAATTCGTCGTGCCTGAGGATCCCGTCGAACAAGAGCGTTTCAGACGCAGGCTAATGGCCACGGCAAACAGCCTAAAGAAAAAGCAGCAACAGCTTCAAGCTGATCAAGACCTACTGGCCGACAGATGGACCGAGGTCCTCGCGGCCGAAGAGTATGAACTCGAACGCCCCTCCAAAAGTTACCCAAAACGCAAGTTGCTCCCCCGACTAGAGGAGGAAGCGTACAAACCTGCATCACCAGCGCACAATACGGCAGACCGACCACCTCGTGGCCGCGACAGAGAGGCGTGCAAGCCCTCCACCAAAACCGTACCCCGGCATCGCTCAAAAAGCATGAAGCCACGGGGGAACGCGCCGGACTTGCGGGATATATTGGAGGACAAGGCAAGACAATCCAGATCTATCTATGGATCACGTGGGCGCCCCAAGACCCACGACGAATACCGTCGCGCCGGATACAACTACTCCGGCCGGGCCGAACACAGCAGACAACGCTCTCTCGAGCTACGTCGCGATATTGCTCAATACAGAGGCGCCGCGCACCCACTATGCTTCACTGACGAAGTAATGGATCATCAAATCCCTGAAGGGTTTAAACCCGTTAATATCGAATCCTACGATGGCACAACAGACCCCGCGGTTTGGATTGAGGATTATCTCCTCCATATACATATGGCCCGCGGCGACGATCTTCACGCCATCAAATATCTCCCGCTCAAGCTTAAAGGACCAGCTCGGCATTGGCTTAACAGCCTGCCCGCAGAGTCAATTGGATGCTGGGAAGACCTGGAAGCCGCATTCCTCGACAACTTCCAGGGCACGTATGTGCGACCACCGGACGCAGATGACCTAAGCCACATAATCCAGCAGCCAGACGAATCGGCCAGGCAATTCTGGACACGGTTCTTAACAAAGAAAAATCAAATCGTCGACTGTCCGGATGCAGAGGCCCTCGCTGCCTTCAAACATAACATCCGCGACGAGTGGCTGGCCCGGCACCTAGGACAGGAAAAGCCGAAATCCATGGCAGCCCTCACATCACTCATGACCCGCTTCTGTGCGGGAGAGGATAGCTGGCTAGCTCGCAGCAACAACCTCAGCAAAAACGCTGGCAGTCCGGATACCAAGGACCGCAATGGCAGGTCGCGTCGAAACAAAAACAAACGCCGCATTAACGGCGACAGCAATGAGGATACGGCAGTCAACGCCGGATTCCGAGGCTCCAAGCCCGGTCAACGGAAGAAGCCATTCAAAAGAACCACTCCGGGCCCGTCCAATTTGGACCGAATACTCGACCGCTCCTGTCAAATACATGGAACCCCCGAAAAGCCAGCTAACCACACCAACAGAGATTGTTGGGTATTCAAGCAGGCAGGCAAATTAATCGCCGAAAACAATGACAAGGGGCTACACAGCGATGACGAGGAAGAGACCCGGCCGCCGAACAACAGAGGACAAAAGGGATTCCCCCCTCAAGTTCGGACGGTAAACATGATATACGCAACGCATATACCCAAGAGGGAGCGGAAGCGTGCACTAAGGGACGTATACGCGATGGAGCCAGTCGCCCCAAAATTCAACCCATGGTCCTCTTGCCCGATCACTTTCGATCGAAGAGACCATCCGACCAGTATCCGCCATGGCGGATTCGCCGCATTGGTCTTAGACCCAATCGTCGATGGATTTCACCTCACGAGAGTCCTGATGGACGGCGGCAGTAGCCTGAACCTGCTTTATCAGGATACAGTGCGCAAGATGGGCATAGACCCTTCAAGGATTAAACCTACAAAGACAACCTTCAAAGGCGTCATACCAGGTGTCGAGGCCAGTTGTACAGGCTCAGTTACACTGGAAGTGGTCTTCGGATCCCCGGATAATTTCCGAAGCGAGGAGTTAATCTTCGACATAGTCCCATTCCGCAGTGGCTATCACGCTCTGCTCGGACGAACCGCGTTCGCAAAATTCAACGCGGTGCCGCATTATGCATACCTTAAGCTCAAGATGCCAGGCCCTCGTGGAGTCATCACGGTCAATGGAAACACGGAACGCTCCCTCCGAACGGAGGAACATACAGCGGCTCTCGCGGCAGAAGTACAGAGCAGCCTTTTAAGGCAATTTTCGAGTCCGGCCGTTAAACGACCGGACACGGCCAAACGCGCCCGGAGCAACATCAACCAAGACCACCTGGCACGTTCCGAGCACGCGTAGCAATGCGGCCTCAACCCCAGCCCTCGCACAATTGTAAGACAAACTCTCCGCGTACATAATTACGCCCTGGAGATACCATGGGCATAGGGGGAGAGGCACAACCACAACAGACCCAGAGTGCGGTTCGACCACACCAGGGGCTCCCAAGTGTGTCGCTCTTTTTATCTTTTATTTCTCTCTTTTTTATACAGAACTCTGTCCGGCGGCGAACCTGCCGAACTCATGATGCAACAGCCAGGGAGGGACAAAGGCTGCGACGAACACTCAGGTGGTCTCCATTACGAGCATTAAATTTGTTAAATACACCATTCCGCGGCCTACCCCTGGAGGGAGACGCCTTTAATTCGTCCAATCCCTTGCTTTCCGCACTATTTGTATCATTCCGCACTCATAGCAGATCTTCTCGAATAAAATGCAGCACTTTTTGCCCATAATTGCATTACCTTATATATATATGTTCATTTACGACATGTTGCATCCGTACATTTTGGTACGGCCAAATACACCAGGGGCTTATGTTCCCCGCATTATGGTGTGATAAAGTCCGAACACTTTCACAAGTGCGGCACCCCGAACTTATAGCATTATATGAATCGGCTCCGAATCATGTCTTGGGTCAATAGTTGGGTTTGCCCGGCTCCCAAGTTTGGCACCTTACGTTCCGTTCTATCGGCTAAGGTAGCACTGGGAGAACCACTGCGATTGCGCCCCGGTTGAGCCGGGTTAACGCCTCAGTGGAGAAAGCTAAAACTGACTGTCATGATAAGGCGAGAGACTGGTCGCTGTTCGAGAGGTCTTTTCGGGTCCTTAAAGACCTACGCCGCTTCGAGCGAAGTACCGGATAATGTCCGACGAAGGCGTGGATAGCGCCCCGAATTCGGTCTTCCGAATACTAGGGGCTTCGCCGAAATTTAAAATTATAGAATTCTATGGCTAAGTGAGAGTGTTCAAGCACTATAAGTCCGGTTGCCTTGTTCGTTGTGTTGAGCGCCTCCCTAGATGGACCCAAAAATGGGAACAAGAGTGCTCAAGTTTATCCCGAACACCCCAGCACTCGTGGCATGGGGGCTGAAGCCGACGACTTGCCATCTCTCAGATTTAATAAACGGCCGCACAGAAGGTAATATTTTAAATTAACAAGCGTTGCTTAGCGCATATGAACAAAGTTTTCAGCGCACAGGATAACACATTGCGAATTTACTCAATAATTACATCCCTGGGGCACTCATCCGCAATCTTGCGGGCACCCTTCAGGACAGTCTTATAGTACATCTCGGGCGTACGATATTCCTTGCCCGCTGGTGGCGCGTCAGTGATTAGCTTCTCCGCATCCAGCTTGCCCCAATGCACCTTTGCGCGGGCAAGGGCCCGACGAGCACCTTCAATACAGGCGGAGCGCTTGATAACCTCCACCCAGGGGCACGCATCCACCAACCGTCGCACGAGGCCGAAATAGCTCCCAGGCATGGCCTCTCCAGGCCACAGCCGGACTATGAGGCCCTTCATGGCCTGCTCGGCCACCTTGTGGAGCTCGACCAGCTGCTTCAGCTGGTCGCTAGGGGGCACCGGATGGCCGGCCTCAGCATACTGAGACCAGAAGACCTTCTCCGTTGAGCTCCCCTCCTCGGCTCGGTAGAATGCGGCGGCATCAGACACGCTGCGAGGCAGATCTGCAAACGCCCCTGGAGAGCTCCGAATTCGGGTAAGTAACACGTAATTTACATTCACATGCTTGCTTTGCATGAAAAATGCCTTACCCGCCGCTATCTTCCTCACCAACTCAATCTCCTGAAGGGACTTATGGGCATCGGCCTTGGCAGTTTTGGCACTTTCGAGAGCCGAGGCAAGCTCGGACTCTCGAGTCTTTGAGTCACGCTCCAAACTCTCATGCTTTTCCATGAGAGCCTGGAGCTCTTGCCGAACCACCGCCACCCGCGCCTCCTGCTTTTCTCGCTCTGCCCGTTCCGCGGCCGCATTGCGTTCGGCCGCGGACACGGCCTCCTTCAGGGTCGCCACCTCGTTCGTGGCCCCTGCAGTACCCATGTTATCCTTGTTATTTTTTGTTGCAACCTAAATCCTTTTCTGTAAGGTACAAGTTCAAAGTGGTGTTACTCACCTTCTTTGTCCTGGAGCTGCTTCTTGGCGCGGCCGAGCTCTTGCTCGGACCGCTCGAGCTCCTGCTTCAAAGCACCGACCTCCGCAGTCAGTGCGGCAGAGGTCAGCAGCGCAGCCTGCAACCCATATTGACATAATTTTTTAGCAACCCTGCGTATATCTTCTTTTTTTCAGATCCTCAGTCCGGCTTTTCTTTCCGAACACCGAACCGAGCATCAGGGGCTACTGTCTATGCGGTATTACATTGCATATTTTTAACTTCTTACCTCAAAGCCTGATAGAAGGCTACTGCAGGCTTCGGTCAGCCCGCTCTTGGCAAGCTGTACCTTCTGAATCACCGCACTCATAATAGTGCGGTGTTCTTCCTCGATGGAAGCGCTCTGCAGCGCCTCCAACAAATTGTCCGGCGCCTCCGGTTGGACGGAAGCTGCCGGCGTCACGGTCTTGCCCTTCGTGCGAAGGGGCCGCCGGCCGGACTCCGGAACCACTGCGGGTTCTGATGTGGAGTCCGGCGCAAAGTCCGGGAGGCCGCCTTGTGGCGCCTCCGGAGCCTCCCCCTGATGGGTCCCTTCTTGGGATCCCACCTCGGCGTCCTCGGTGTCGCGAGGGGTGGAGGCGGTCGGGATGGAGTCTACATCCGACGGAGCCAACGACCCGCTCGATGAAGCGGGGAGATCATCATTGGCCGGACTACAGGCAGCATGCGGCATCAGAATGACACTATGTGACGCAGAAAAAGAAATTATAAATCATTCAGGAATCCGGATACTTACGATCTCGCCGGAGGCCTGGCCCTTGAAGGCCATTCTTCCTCGCCAACGTTGATGTTGGCGGAGCTGTCCGGGGGAATAGTCCTTCCCCTCTTGGACCCTTCGGCCTCCCCTGTTGGGGAAGCCTTCCTCTTCCTCTCTCCCTCCTCTGGGAGAGAGTCCTCTTTCTCCTCCTCGTTTTCGGGGGAGGAGTCCGCCCCGGAGTCGTCGGACACCTGAAAACGGGAACTCTTTCGAGCACCCGTGGCCTCCTTCTTGGCCTTCTTCTCCGGCACCACGTGCGGTGCCGGAACCAGCAGCCTCGCTAGATGGGCGTCTACTGGGTTTTCTGGCATAGGAGCCGGGCAGATAATCTGCTCCGCCTTCCTCATCCAGTCCTGTCAAAGGAAAAGGGGAAATTAAAACCCGCATAGAGTCAAACTATGAAAAGCAAGTGTCCCGTAAAGGGGTAGAATCACTTACCTCGTCGGCTTGGCGCTGCGAGCGAAATCCGCGATCTTCAGTCGCGGATGCGGGGGCTTCGGCGCCCTTGAACAGCACCCTCCAGGCGCCTTCGTACGTCGTGTCGAAGAGCCCGCTCAGCGCCTGGTGCTGTTCCGGATTGAACTCCCACAGATTGAATGCCCGCTCTTGGCATGGGAGAATCCGGCGGACGAGCATGACTTGGACCACGTTAACCAGCCTGAGCTTCTTCACCAGCTTCTGGATACAGGCTTGGAGTCCCGTCAGCTCCTCCGAACTACCCCACAGCAAGCCCTTCTCTTTCCAGGAGGTGAGCTGCGTGGGGATACCAGATCTGAACTCGGGGGCCGCCGCCCACGTAGGGTCGCGCGGCTCGGTGATATAGAACCACCCCGATTGCCACCCCTTGACGGATTCCACGAAGGCCCCTTCGAACCAAAGGACGTTGGGCATCTTGCCCAACATGGCGCCTCCGCACTCCGCTTGAGTGCCCTTCACTACCTTCGGCTTGACATTGAAGGTCTTGAGCCACAAGCCGAAGTGGGGCTGGATGCAGAGGAAGGCCTCGCACACGACGATAAACGCCGAGATGTTGAGGATGAAGTTCGGCGCCAGATCATGGAAATCCAGGCCGTAGTAGAACATGAGCCCCCGGACAAAGGGGTGAAGTGGAAAGCCCAGTCCGCGGAGGAAGTGGGGAAGAAAAACGACCCTCTCATGGGGCCTGGGGGTGGGGATGAGCTGCCCCTCGTCGGGCAGCCGGTGCGCGATGTCGCCGGACAGGTAGCCGGCGCTGCGCAGTCTTTCGATGTGCTCCTCCGTAACGGAGGAGGTCATCCACTTGCCTCCCGCTCCAGACATGACTGGGGAAGGTTGAGACGAGATGTGCGGGCTTGGGCGCTGGAGCTCGAGTGCGCGGAGATGGATAAGCAAAGGAGGAAGAAGGCGTAGGTGAAAAGGTGAATCCTTATCCCTTATATGGGCGGGCGAAGTCTACGCGTCCCCCACCGGCCTGGTAAAACTCGCTTATCCCCCAAGCGTCACCATCAATGGCGCGGTTGGGTTACCCACGTCCGTATTGATGAGAATCCCGGATTAAGGGGGAACACGATCTCTGCTTCGACAAGACGTGCCAAGGAAACCGCTTCGCTAAATGCGCTGAGGTGGTAGAGTAAAAAATGATTCAAGTAATGGCTTGGTAGTGGCGTGACGTCATGCCGCAAAAAACGTCAGCAGATTGAACTTGTGTATATATTATTCTCTCTATGGTGGAATGTGGAATTTATTTTGCAGAGCCGGACACTATCCTGGTGTTCACAATCTTCTATCATTCGGAGGAGGAACCCGCCTTGCAATGCCAAGCAATATACGCGCCGGACTTATCGTCATTGAAGCCTGGTTCAGGGGCTACTGAGGGAGTCCTGGATTAGGGGGTGTCCGGATAGCCGGACTACCATCATCAGCCGAACTATCATCGGCCGGACTATCATCATCGACCGGACTCCAAGACTATGAAGATACAAGATTGAAGACTTCGTCCCGTGTCCGGATGGGACTTTCCTTGGCGTGGAAGGCAAGCTTGGCGATACGGATACGTAGATCTCCTACCATTGTAACCGACTCTATGTAACCCTAGCCCTCTCCGGTGTCTATATAAACCGGATGGCTCTAGTCCGTAGGACACAACAACAACCATTACAATCATACCATAGGCTAGCTTCTAGGGTTTAGCCTCCTTGATCTCGTGGTAGATCCACTCTTGTAAACATCCACAATATCAATATCAATCAAGCAGGACGTAGGGTTTTACCTCCATCAAGAGGGCCCGAACCTGGGTAAAACACCGTGTCCCTTGTCACCTGTTACCATCCGCCTAGACGCACAGTTTGGGACCCCCTACCCGAGATCCGCCGGTTTTGACACCGACAGTCCTGGCGGACAATCTGTTCCGAATTACGCTGACGGACGCGCACCCATGTGGAAGAAGAAATCTATATTTTGGGACCTGCCCTATTGGAAAGATCTAGAGGTTCGCTCTGCAATCGATGTGATGCACGTGACGAAGAATCTTTGCATGACCCTGCTTGGCTTCTTGGGCGTCTATGGGAAGACAAAAGGTACATCGGAGGCACGGGAGGACCAGCAACGTATGCATGGAAAGGACAACATACATCAGGGTGATGCCAGCTACGCTCTTACCAAAGAAGAGAAGGAAATCTTCTTTGAATGCCTGCTCAGTATGAAGGTACCGTCTGGCTTCTCGTGAATATAAAGGGAATAATAAATATGGCAGCGAAAAAGTTTCAGAACCTAAAGTCCCATGTCTGCCACGTGATCATGACGCAGCTGCTTCCGGTTGCATTGGGGGGGGGGCTTCTACCGGAAAATGTTCGATTAGCCATTGTGAAGCTGTGTGCATTCCTCAATGTCATCTCTCAGAAGGTAATCGAACCAGAAATCATACCAAGGTTGGAGAATGATTTGGTGCAATGTCTTGTCAGTTTCGAGCTGGTGTTCCCACCATCCTTCTTCATTATCATGACACACATCCTAGTTCACCTATGCAAAGAGATTGCCGTTCTGGGTCCTGTATTTCTACACAATATGTTCCCCTTTGAGAGGTTCATGGGAGTCTTGAAGAAATATGTTCATAACCGTGCTAGGCCAGAAGGAAGCATTTCCAAGGGCCATGAAATGAGGAGGTCATTGAGTTTTGTGTTGACTTTATTCTTGGCCTTAAGCCGATTGGTTTTCCTGAATCGCGACATAAGGGCAGACTGAGTGGAAATGGCACGCTAGGATCGGATCAAATAATATGTATGGTAGGGCATTCTCTCACTGAAGCACACTACACAGTTCTACAAAATTCCGCCTTGGTGGCTCCATATATGGAGGAACACAAGAATATTCTAAGCTCCAAACACCCGGAGTAGTCTGAAGACTGGATTACACATGAACAAACGAGGACTTTTGCCGATTGGTTGCAGACACGTGCCATGCATGACAACGATATTGAAGACGACTTGTACTTGCTGTCCCAGTTACCATCTTCAAATATAATGACTTTCAAAGGGTACGAGATATATGGGAATACATTTTACACGATCGCCCAAGATAAAAAGATTTCCAACCAAAACAGTGGTGTCCGCTTTGATGCAGCAACAAGTAGGGGAAAGGGCACATACTATGGTTACATAGAGGAGATATGGGAACTTGACTATGGACCTGATCTGAAGGTCCCTTTGTTTCGGTGCAAATGGGTTAATATGACAGGAGGCAGCGTAAAGAAGACCCGCAGTACGGAATGACAACAGTGGATCTCAATAATCTTGCATATGTAGACGAACGATTGTCCTAGCCAATGATGTGGTGCAGGTTTTCTATGTGAAGAACATGTCTACCAAGCCGAGAAAAAGAAAAGATAAGGAAGCGAATACATCATACAATGAGCCAAAGCGCCACATAGTTCTTTCAAGGAAGAGAAACATCGTGGGAGTGGATGATAAGACAGACATGTCAGAAGATTATGAAAAGTTTCATGAAATTGCTCCCTTTAGAGTGAATATTGACCCAAGCATCCAGTTAAATGATGAAGATTGTCCATGGTTATGACGCAAAGGAACACACGCGAAGAAAAAGTTTTACACCCAAAGACAGTAGAGAATCTTTGTAATAGTTAGGGTGCTTATGTGTTTTGCATTTGAAATGTGTACTTTTGTGCTTCGGACAAACGTGTACCTTTCAGACTTCATTTGCTAATTTTCAGCTCATTTACTTTTTTTTTGAGCTAAATGGCCCTGAAATTGAAAACCACTACAAATGAACTCTGAAAAAGTTGAAAGTTGGCATGGTATCAATATTTCATCACATAGCATGTGCAAAAATGTTGAGAGGGTTACGGCAAAAACTGAATGCACTTCGTGAATAAAATGGACTATTTTGTCGAAGTATCAGGATTTCGGACGAAAACTCATCTGTTACAAAGGCAATTCATTTTTTTAACTTATTACAACTACAGACTATTTGTGCGTTCAGTATGCACCATTCAATGCCACGTGATCAACTTTCAACCCTTTCTGACATCATTTCTATTTGTCATGCATTTTCTGATTTTTTTAGCGAAATGACCCTGAAATTGAAACGCACTACAAATGAACTCTGAAAAGGTTGAAAATTGGCATGGTATCATCATTTCACCCACATAGCATGTGCAAAAAAGTTGAGAGGGTTCCGGCAAAAACTGGATGCATTTCATGTACAAAATGGACAATCTGTTTCGAAGTATCAGGGTTTCGGACAAAAACTCATCTGTTACAAAGGCAATTTTGTTAACTTATTACAACTACAGAATATTTGTGCATTCAATATGCACCATTCAAAGCCACGTCATCAACTTTTAACCTTTTCTGACTTCATTTGCTATGTTTCATGCATTTTCTGATTTTTTGAGCTCAATGACCCTGAAATTGAAAGGCACTACAAATGAACTTTGAAAAGGTTGAAAGTTGACATGGTATCATCATTTCACCCACATAGCATGTGCAAAAAAGTAGAGAGGGTTACGGCAAAAACTGGATCCACTTCGTGTATAAAATTGACAATCCCTTTCGAAGTATCAGGGTTTCGGATGAAAATTCATCTGTTACAAAGACATTTCATTTTTTAAATAACCTAAGTATTACCAAATTGAATATAATGATAAAACACACTAATATTAAACATAAGAAAAAAGAATCACTAAAAAATCTATTTTTAAAGTAAAGTTATTCCCAAACTAGTGATTCACACAAATTTCAAATAATTCAAATTTAAACTATTGAAATTTGAAAACTACTAGCACTAACAGAAAATTTGTAATTTTTTGTACCGAAAGCAAAAATATTCACAAAGGAACTCTAAATACATCAAAAAAACAACTCAGAAATAAATAAATAAAGCAGAAAAGAAAAAAAGAAAAAAAACCGCCTACTGGGCCACAGCGGCCTGCATACGACTAGAAACCAAACCTGTAGTTAGGCCAGGATGCAGGCCCGCAAGGCCTAGTAGGCCCATAGGGCAGCGCAACAGAGTTAGGCCCAGAAGCCTGCTATAGAGAGGAGTTCGAGAGAGCAGCCGCGCCGGGGCTTTTAAACTGGTGCGGGCGCCCCTCGGCTAGCGAGGTGGGACTAAACTTGCCCGCACCGCACCTGCGCCAGCGCACCCCTTTAGTACCGGGGCGTGGCCCCAACCGGTACTAAAGGAGGGTCTTTGGTATCGGTTGGAGCCACGACCAGGTACTAAAGGGGGTGCGCTTCCCGCCGCTTCGCCTGGCCAAAACAGCCCTTTAGTACCGGTCGGTGGCTCCAATCGGTACTAAAGAGGGGTCTATATAAGCAGCACTTACGAATTTCATCAGTTTTCCTCTGCTTCTTCTCCTCTGCCCCATCGTCGCCGCCCCCCATTGTCGCCATCCCCGTCGCTGCCCCCGTCGCCGCCCGTCGCTGTCCCCGTTGCTGTCCCCATCACCGTCCCCATCACCGCCCGTAGCCGCGCCGTCCCC
>NC_057813.1:739389908-739392330 GCF_018294505.1 Triticum aestivum
GCCCCCGTCGCCGCCCCCGTCGCCTCACCGCGCCGCTGTGAGCTCCTACCCCGCCATGACCACACACACACACATTATTATAGAAATGTTAGAAATTTTAGAAATGTTAGTTTCAGAAATGTTAGAAATACTTCTGTTTTTAGTTATATAAATGTTAGTTATAGAAATGTTCATAATTTTTATGTTTTTTAGTTATAGAAATGTTAGAAATATTTCTGTTTTTTAGTTATAGAAATGTTAGTTATAGAAATGCTAGTAATTTTATGTTTTTTAGTTATAGAAATGATAGTTATATAAATGCTAGTAATTTTATGTTTTTTAGTTATAGAAATGTTAGTTATAGAAATGTTAGAATTTTTTTTGTTTTTTAGTTATAGAAATGTTAGGAATGTTAGTTTTAGTTAGATGAATTAGGTAAATCACAATCCAAACATTTAAAATGTTACATTTGCATATAGTATTTGTTCTCAACGTCAACGATGCCCGGCCCGCATCCTCGTCGTCGACCCGTTGGCGATGACGTCCTGCTTCAGAGGAGCCATGTCCGGGACTGGGCTCCGTCGGGCTGGCACTGGGAGGTGCTACCTTCAGGGGCGCGCCGCTTGGTGAGGAACCCGGCCCCAGGTCCTGTTGTCGACCCGGAGCTCCTTTGGTGGCGTTCGCGTGGGCCAGTTTTGGTGCGGAGGGAGCCGGCCCCGCCGGAGGTGGTACGTTGCCGTGTCAGGGATGAGGACGAGCACGTCCGTCGCTACATGGCTGCTATGGACGTCAGGTTCTCCAATACCTAGCAGGTTCTTTGGGGATCTCACCCGAGCTATGATCCTGTCATGGTTCCTTCTCTTTGGGTGTCCACCACCCGCACCTCAGGAACCGGGAGTGAACTAGATAATTCGATAGTATTCGATCTATATTAGCTAGCTAGGGATGTATTCGATAATATTCGAGACCATGTATTTGAGATTATATATATTATTTGATAATTTTTGAGATGATGATGTATTCGAGATTATATTTGATGATGCATATTAATTATCTACTATGATTTAGTTTTATTTTCTCGAGATGCATATATATTATCTACTAATATTCGATATGCGTACTAAATTGTTTTATATTTCTTCTGGATTAGTTAAATAAAAGCTATGGCGGACAATACCGGCAGAGACGAAGGAGAAGAGGCTATGTTTGCTCTCATACACTCCCCGAGCCGGCCAGATGATCAGAATGAAGAAGATGACGGCTCCCAATATCTAAACAATACCGGGGAGGGTGATATGATATTCGATTGAGACGACCGAATTGATGAAGTCCAGAACTATGATGATGATCATGAAATAGCAAGTACCGGTGAGGTACATGTTTATAGAAGCAGACATCTAGTGATCATCACGTGTTTTTAAATGATTGTGTGTGTGTGTGTGTGTATAATAATATAATTAACGAATCGATCTTTCTTCTTTCAGCCCTCCGAATTGAGCAAATCGTCTATAGGGAGCAGGACAGTGCGAGGCTCGGCCAAAAAGTTGAATGAAGGCATAAAGTACAACATCAACGCCATCAAAGATAATGGCAAACCGGTCAAGCCTAAGAACAATGCGGGAAAATTCATTCATCAGTGCGGAGTTCATGTGAAGGACCAACTCCCGATCTCCATTCAAGAATGCAAAAAGCTAGCAAAGCCACATCCACATCTTACTTTTGGTGACGATATAGCCAAAAAACTGCTTTGGGAAGCTCTCATGTCACATTTCACTCTACGAAATCATTTCACAGTTGAAGATGTGGAGAAAGTCCAGAACGCTACTCTTAGGAAGATGACGGTTGCATTCAACAACCACACACTACTAGGGAAAAGCCTATACATAGAGGTATAGCAGTAGCGCCGGTTAAAATAGGGCGCTACTGCTAATTTGTAGTAGCGCGTTCATGCAAAGCGCGCTATAGCTTAAACTATAGTAGTAGCGCATGTTAGGAAACAAGCGCTACCACTATAATTTCCACCATGTTGACGGTAGGCTAGGAGTAGTAGTAGCGATTCCGAGCAAAGTGCACTACCACTATGGTCATTGTTGCGGCACGTTTCCTACGTGCAACGCTACTGCTAAGAAAGAAAAGAAAAATAAAAAAATAGAAAAATAAATGAAAATGATAGAAGTAGGAAACAGAGAAATGAAAAAAAAAGAAAATGTAAGGATAAACAGAAGAAATTACTGCTTCCTATAGCAGCAGCGTGTTTTTAGAAAACGCGCTATAGCTAACTTAGCTATAGCGCGTTTACGAAACAACGCTACTGCTAGTTCAACTTAACCACACGCGGGCTCAAAATTTTGCTAAGTCCTCTCGTTCCCCCCCACTCCCCCCCGGCCCTGTTCCCCCAACTCCTCTATCACCGCCGCCCGAGTTGCCCTCACCGCCGCCGCCC